>NW_027069767.1:213048-485049 GCF_002906115.3 Quercus suber | reverse complement strand
TGGGGTGTGGGGGGGGGGGGGGGGGGGGGGGGGGGTGGGGGCGGGGGGGGTTGGTTACTATAACAGTGTTCACGGCCCGTATGGGGTTTGCCTATGGAAGAATATTAGGAAGGGGTGGGAAACTTGTAAGCGTTTTATTAGTATTAAATTTGGCATGATTCTTGGTGTGTGGGGCTACCTCTTCAAGAGAGTTTCTCTGAAATTTTTCGTATAGCCACATGACAGGGATGCCTCAGTGGAGGAGCTTTTGTTTTACAGGGGAATTTACCATTGGGATGTCAGTTTTGTCCGACTGGTCTAAGACTAGGAATTAGAGTTGGTTGCCTCTTTATGGATCTGATTTATTTTGGACTGTTAAGATGCGGTGGAGTGACGTAGGACAAGGGGAACCACAAAATCTGATTTAGAAACACCAGGGGCAGATCTGGTATAGCTTGGGTTTTGAAGAATTAGGGTTAGGTTTTGGTGGGGAATAGGCTAGAAAGTAATAGGGATTATAGGGTTTTCAAAGGGGACAAGGATATAGGGTTTTGGAATGAAAAAAAAAAGGAGAAAATCAAGATTTTGGGTTGCTTGTGAATAGTAACTGTGAATAGTAAAATTAAAGAAAATAGATGAATTCTAGGAGTCACACCTAGACTTCCTAAGCATCACACCTAGGTTCCTTGGCATCACACCTCAGAGAAGGTTAGCATAGCTCTTAAATTCTGAAAACATTCATTAATAATCAGCCCAATAGAAAGTACTACAACTATTTAAATAGAAGACTAATACCTAATCCTAGTTGAACTAGGATTTCTTATCGTATCTCCACCTATCATATCCTAATTTTGTAGGAATTTCTATTTCACCTTGTCATGTGTCGCATCCATGTCCATGCTTCTTAGCCAATAATAAGCATTACATTAATTTTTGTATGTTTTTTACAAGTTGTGCCGCTATGTTGTAGGATCTTTGGGAATTCAATACTAAATTAGATTCTTGATGAAATCTTAAATGTGTTGATGACTGTTTAGTATTAAAAAAATGAATAAAACATGAAATTAAGAAAGATAAAATACTAAGCAATCATACCTATGTTACCCAAGCAATCACACTTAGGTAGAATAAGACAATCACACCCCCAAAGCTTAAAATAAGCTGCTGTAATTTTATTAAAATCAATCTCACTTTTATATTAGTCATACAATAAAGCCTTTATATAGGCTCTTGTTATATTTTCATAGGACTAGTACTCCTAAATAACCCTTCCTAGAAAGACTAGGATTACTAATGACAAATAAAAAGTATCTTAGAACTTCTGAACCAAATAGGAAAAGAACTCAAAACACAAAACAAGACTTGTGGCCTTTGGTATAGCCCAGAACAGCCCATTCGGAAATCTGGAAGCTCATTCCAGAATCTGAAAATTACCAAACTTCCATCATTGAACTAAAACCATATCTCCTTGAAATTCAGCCAAGCATCTTTGAATATTAGCTTGAGTTTTGTATTGCTATTTACTATGTACAATCTTTCTTTGCAAGTCATCATGAATCTCCCTTAATAATGATTAAGGTTTCAACTTTAGCACTTGATCTTGCACTTGGAGGCAATTTAATCTAATCAATGGCTTTCTGGATTCAATCCAGTAACAATATCAGATGATGGCCAAGTGCATTCTGTGAGGTTAAATTTGCATTTATGGGTTCAAGACCCAACAGGCATGAGTAAGTTACCAATAAAAAATAAAAGTCAAAGCTCTGGTGAAACCTACATTGGTAATCATCCTCTGTTACATGTATGTGTTTGCAAAATGACTAAGCTTTTAGAGCTCTTCAGCAGTTTTATTGACAATAGATTTAAAGTAGTATTGTTATCCTAAAAACAGTCCTATGTCTCTTTGTAGAAGATCCCTTAAAAAAGGTCATATGAATGGCTATACTGACATAAACCTTAGAGTCATAGAGCTAAGATTTTTATGTCCAAGAATTTACCAACTCTCTGGTGTTATATGTTTCACATTATATTCTCAAGTATTGATTTTTTGTATGTTGGTGTTTTAGGAAGACAGTTGATGATCTCCTTTTGCTCATAAACTCTCCATTCAGAACTCTTTATACTGTTAGTCATAACTTATTCCCATGTTGAAAAACTAACAAATCTAATGCCTAATTAATTATGATTTTTCTTATATACTTGATTACCCTAGGCCTGGGTGATTAATTCAGATTGCGTGTCCCAATTTGTGGCTCATTTTCTATACAATTCCAAAAACTGATGTTTCCAAATACAACAATCAGTTGTCAAATGTTCCCAGTTACTTTCAGACTTACAAAATTTAACAATAGATTGTCAAAATATGGACATGAAGCTTCTGGATGTATCATTCTGAATTTAGGTTTGTAATGTCACTTAAATAAATAAATAAAAAGCTGTTCTCAACTAGACCCAACTGCTTGGATTGTGCTACATGCCATTTTCTGCTCGTTGGAGACATGTATTTTGTGTGGTGTTATGTACGCCATCTGACCTGGTTTCTACTGTTCATTATTATTCCCCCCCAAAAACCCCCCATACTGACATACTTATTAGTTGCCACTACCCTTCTCCACAAAGTGTTGTGTTCTGACACAGCCATTTCCCCAGCAGAGCCCAATAAAGAATTATTTGATGCTTCTTATTGTGAAACACAGCATTGAAAAAAACAACCAAGTTTCTTACATTGACACACCATGGGATCAGTATCATAACAAGCTCAATACAAGAGACATATACAATGGAAAATTAAGCTAATAACAATCTAAAACAACTCAAAGAATGATACTTCCCATTTGGTTTGGTAGAGCTTATTCTTTCAGCTTTTTGAAAACAGATGTACCTAGAAAAAATTAAGGTTTAAAAAAGCTGTACTTCGAAATTGTGAAGTAATGGGGAGATACTTGATCATCTGCTGTTACACTGCTCTGTTACTCTGAACTGTGCAGTTTTGCATTAAAAGATATTTTGGGATTCAATTAGTGTTACCAGAAAAGGTCATTGACCTATTGTTTGGTTGGAGGAATTGGTTTGGCAAGCATTTGTCAAACATTTGGAATTTAGTCCCATTGTATTTAATGTGAAAAATTTGGTGGGAATGAAATCAACGTACATTTGAGGATATAGAAACAACAGGAACCCTTTAGGCAGTTCTGTTTTGTGGTTCTTTATTCGACTGGTCTAGAGCAAGGGGATTCAATACCACTAGTTTGTACATAATTCTATTCTTGTGTATTCTTTAGCCTACTCTTATGTCCTTCCTACATAGCATAGTCTTTTTGCAATAAAACAAATCTTACTTATCCCCCCCAAAAAAAAAAATGTTGTACTTTGAAAAAGTGTGGTTTCAAAACAAAATACCAAACAAGTTAATCACATTGACTACATTCAAACATATAAACCAACTTCTATGCACTTCAAATTAGATGCCTAAATATTGGTTTCAACATCCAATTCAAAATTATTGAAAGGCTTAGATCATATCAAATCCTATTAATTGCACAGTCCATCTTAACCACAGCACCAAAAGTCAGAAACCAATTCAAATCACATACAAGCTGCAAAACCAAAAGGGTATCCTCAAAATCAAATCCATTGACCATAGAAGCAAAGCAAATGAAAGACATAGCATCATAGCAACATAAAAAGGGGTCAATACTCAATAGTATCCTTACCAAAGCTGTGTTTTCCACCCGATCTTCATGATGATTATGATGAAGTACAAACAAAACGAGACCTGCAATGGAGAACAAGCCAAGCAGCGCCCAGATCCAAGACGAAAACTTCCTTCGAACCGGGCGCCGGTACTCGGCTGCCCGCCGCCGCATCTTCCGCCGATTCCTTCCACAATTCACAACCAAATCAAGGATTCCACGCCAACACCGACACCCATATCGCAAATTTAATCATAAGAAAATTCCACCGCCAAAAATCAAGTTTTGAAACTGACCCACATCCCAGATTCAATCAATAACCCCAAACAAAACGAGGCCCATGCCTGTCTCTCTCACCTTATCAAAACTTTTCAACTTCTGGGTCACACCCAAATACACACATGCAAAATCAAGGATTGGAGAGAGTGAAAAACACTCGGGAAATCATGTGTGTTTGCTTGAGAAACGGGCGGTGAAAATGAATCGAGCAGGGAGTGATGGTGAATCTGTAACTGTGTATGTGTGAGTGTTTGGAAAAAACAGAGGGATTGAATTTTCAATTTAGTATAGAATTTAACCAAAGCTTTTATGTACGTGACAGGAAACATGGTAAAAGCCTTAGCACATGAAACCATGTGTGATGTATTTTTACTATTTTAGCAACCTAGTAAACTTTTTTTTTTTTTTTGAGATATTTGCAACCTAGTAAACCAAACTATGACAGTGTTTGCTCAAAAATAAAATAAATACTAGTAAACTATGATAGTGTGGCACTTTCTTTTTCTATTTTGGAATTTCATTAGTAAATAATAAAGAGTAATGTTAAGTTTACAATATTTTTACAATGATTTACAAATCTTGAATAACAAGTTTTTATTTTTTTTGGTCATGAATGACAAGTTATCACTAATGAGTAAAAAAATTATTTCCGTAGAGTATACCACAATTTAGATGTCTAAAATCTTTTTGGTCAAATGCATACTTTTTTTTTTTTTTGGTTTAAGGTAGTGAAATGCATACTAAATAAAAAGATTGTTTGTGTGTGTTTCACTTAGCTTAATCACTAAAGTTTCTTGAGTTCGAATCTCACCAACACTAATTGATATATTAAGTTATTAACTTAATAATAAAAAATTATTATTATAAAACAGATATCATAAATTCAAATTCTATCATATCTACTTTAAAACAGAGAACATTTAGTTTTAGAGAAGCAAATTATAACAAGTGAGATTTTTTTTTTTTTTTTTTTTTAAGAATGAAGTGAGATTACTTTAATGTTTCATTTTTCTGTTGTGATATAATAGTTTTTTTTTATTTTTTGGTAGAATGATATAATAATTCAGTCCATGGAAAATAGTATCCTAAGTCTAACCACTCTGCCCATAAAAGGAAGTGTTGTAACTTGCAAGATTATGCAGATGCAATATATTTGGTCAACTTAAAATTTTTGAAAGGTCGCAAATTTGATATTACAAATCAACAAAGTGTAAAAAACACTGATTTGTACATTTAGTGANAAAAAAAAAAAAAAAAAAAAAGAGGAGAAAACGCAGAAAGGAAACACGCCGTGACTTTCCTCTGTATCCAAACCCATATATTAAGTCAAGTTCCCCCAGGTTTTTCCTTTGGAACAAGTTATTTTTGTAAATCTCCAACTTATAGTGAAATTGTTTACTTCGGGATTGATAAGTCAAGTCTCCCTAAGTTTTTCCTTTGGAATAAATTGTTTAATAAGGCTTCTTGGGTCACCATATCTTGTATCATATTTACTTTTTTGCTATGCTTGATATGTATGCTTAATTATTTAACCTAAAGCTTTCATAATTGATTTAATTTACAACTTGGCCTGAAAATTGGTTAAATACCGCTCAGGGATCTAAAACTAACACCAATTATTGAATTATATATAATAAAAAAAAAGAAAGAAAACACAGGCCCCAATCAATTGTTCTGGTGGAGTTTTTTTTTTTTTTTTTTTTGAGTGTTAATTGTTCTGGTGGAGTTGATAAAACATATTTGGAGGATAATAATAATAATAGTAATTGCATTAAATGATTACAAAAGGCTCAAGCAATAATATTAAGAATCGTCAAAATTAAACCTTTATACCGAACCTTATTTGGCATATGCGGCTAATGATGACCATTTTTTTTTTTTTTTGTTTGGTTTCTTGTTTCTTGGCTGGACAAATAAAATGCTACATGACAAGCAATTAAAAACAATTAATAGACTGAATAGAGTTTGGCATCAACCCAAGAGAGTGACTACCCCCTGGCGAGGAGTGAAGTATTTACTACTATTTAGTGAAAGATTGAAGTTGTCAAGAAAATGGAAGATTCTGTAGGGGACCAAACAAAGAACTGTAATGATATACAACTTTGAATATGGTCCTATATGTTTGATTACAGGCTGCATTGTTTAATGGGATCAAGAAACTTAGACTAGAAATTGTTAAATAAATCAAACTTAGTTTAACCTTGAAAGTTTGATATTGGTCCCTTTATAGGTCAAGTTCGAGTCATATATGTGCACTCAACCAAGTGGGTGGACTATAATATATATTCATATACATGTTCACTGCCCACTCATGAGTGAAGCATATGGGAACAAATTGGGAGCATCATATAACAATTACATGTGATATCTAGTCAGAGCCTGGGTAACCAGTAAATGACATGTCCCACAACAATGATCTGAAATTTAGAGTACCATATGGTCCCAATGAATAATTTCAGTAACAAGTCAAGTCCAATATCTTAATCTTATGACCAAATCAACTGCTATGTTGAAATATATTAGCAAGTTTAAATACACTGTTTTGTAGATATGGGATATGAGTTTTTAGGCTGGTCTTTTGATCAAGCAAGTCTCAATGCTTGTTTTTATTGAACATGGCTTAAAATTATATGTGGTAATTGTTGTTTTTTTTTTTTTTTGGTAACTATGGAAATTCCATTTTTCACAAATAAATTTTGGGTTAAACATGTTTAAAATGTGGTTTTTTTTTTTAATAGATATGACAGGATTTGAAACTTATATCCATTTTATAATAATTGCTCTTTACCATTAATTTAACGTCTTATTGGATTTTCTTTTTAGTATAGGCGTGATTCGAATCCAATCCTTTCATTATTCAATTATAAAAAATTTTATAAATTGAACTAACTATTGAAAAATGACAAATTGAAGTAACATGTGTGAGAAGTCTTAATAGTAATTTTGACATTTTCCTTTTGTTAAATGGTAAAGAACCTTATTCCTACTATTTTTAGATCGTGAGATCCATTGCTAGTGTCTCAAGGCATGATAGATTCTCTATCCTTGCTTGGGGAAAGCACGAAGGTTGTTTAGGGAACTATTATCGAGATTCTTGGGACCCTCTTTGTTTGTTAGTATCATGCCTTGATAAAACGTTAAATTCTGGGCTTTCACTTACAAAATAACAATAAAATACTAATAGATTAAGATTGCATAACTATAATATACTAATAGATTAAGATTACAAATCAATATTTTTTTTGTTCACTAAATGTACAAATCAGTGTTTTTACACTTTGTTGATTTGTAATATCAAATTTGCGACCTTTCAAAAATTTTAAGTTGACCAAATATATTGCATCTGCATAATCTTGCAAGTTACAACACTTCCTTTTATGGGCAGAGTGGTTAGACTTAGGATACTATTTTCCATGGACTGAATTATTATATCATTCTACCAAAAAATAAAAAAAACTATTATATCACAACAAAAAATGAAACATTAAAGTAATCTCACTTCATTCTTAAAAAAAAAAAAAAAAAAAAATCTCACTTGTTATAATTTGCTTCTCTAAAACTAAATGTTCTCTGTTTTAAAGTAGATATGATAGAATTTGAATTTATGATATCTGTTTTATAATAATAATTTTTATTATTAAGTTAATAACTTAATATATCAATTAGTGTTGGTGAGATTCGAACTCAAGAAACTTTAGTGATTAAGCTAAGTGAAACACACACAAACAATCTTTTTATTTAGTATGCATTTCACTACCTTAAACCAAAAAAAAAAAAAAGTATGCATTTGACCAAAAAGATTTTAGACATCTAAATTGTGGTATACTCTACGGAAATAATTTTTTTACTCATTAGTGATAACTTGTCATTCATGACCAAAAAAAATAAAAACTTGTTATTCAAGATTTGTAAATCATTGTAAAAATATTGTAAACTTAACATTACTCTTTATTATTTACTAATGAAATTCCAAAATAGAAAAAGAAAGTGCCACACTATCATAGTTTACTAGTATTATTTTATTTTTGAGCAAACACTGTCATAGTTTGGTTTACTCGTTCAGTAACCTAGGGGCTTCAAATTGCCGTCAGTTGGACTTGGGGGCTTCAGCCCGTCAGTTTCGTCTTGATCTAGTCAGTATGCATCTCATTACTTTTATCTTTCGTCACAACTTGACCCGTCAGCCAGAACAGAAGCTGACGGGTGAAGTTCATGGTACCTGTCATAATTCTTCTATATCATCATTAAAAAAATTGTTATGTGTTTTCGTTGTGACTCACGGGATTAGTTAGAGGCATTCTGAAGATCAAGTCAACGCAATAATTTTCAGAATCTTGGAGTGAAAAATACTTACTTCCTAAACTTTGGAAGAACTAAAGGGATTGGTTAGAGGCATTCTGAAGATCAAGTTAACACAATAATTTTCAGAATCTTGGAGTGAAAAATCACAGTGATATTTATCTTAAGTGCATACCTTTTGTAATGGTTTAACGGGGGGTGGGAATGAGGTATTTTGGAGTTTCATTGGTAGAGTTGGTCATGATATTAAAAATCAGATCATTCAAAGAATTGTAAAAGGAAGAGATTCAAAGTTTTCAATATTAGATCTAGGTCCAAACAAGGTTAGACCATGATAATGTCATAATTAATTTAATAAATAAAAAATGGAACAAATTTGTAAAAATTAGCAGTCATGATTAAAAAAAAAAAGATATAGAGAAATTAAATAATTTTCAAGTACATTTTTGCAACTTTTATATAAAAAAAAAATACTGCACAAAAAAAATATAATTACACTTAATCCTTCAAATATAAAAAATAATTACTAAACAAGAAAATAATTTTGATATTTCACATATAATAATGTTAAGTATATTAGTCACAATAAAGATTTATGATTTTAATTATATATTGTATGATGAGAGCATTTGATTTTTTTTTTTTTTAATATATCTTAGTTTTTGAAACTTAATCTAAAACCAATTTGTTTTAGCTTTAGAGCATCAGAAGCCTTGCGCACAAGTTTTAATCCTACCGTTTGAAACTTTAACCTATTTTCTATACTATTATTTAAGAGGTTTCTCCTGTTTGGACCAATTTTTTTGGTCCAAAATACCCTTATTTTTCTAAGTTTAAGTAGAGATAGAACTAAAGGACAACAAAGTAAAAATGCATTTTTAACTCCAACTAAAACAT
Source organism: Quercus suber (assembly GCF_002906115.3). Taxonomy (NCBI): domain Eukaryota; kingdom Viridiplantae; phylum Streptophyta; class Magnoliopsida; order Fagales; family Fagaceae; genus Quercus; species Quercus suber. The sequence continues at coordinate 475,903 of NW_027069767.1, read as the reverse complement.
TGCCTACAAAATAGAATTACTCTCCTAGTAACCCATTTATTTAAAAACAAACTTCACCTTTAAACTTTTCTCTTTCTTTATTTTTTTAATTGGCTGAATTTTTTTTTTTTTAAAACCCACGTTAAAAAGGTTTTTTTTTTTTTTTAATTTTAGAAACTCACGTTAAAAAGTTACTATTTTTTTGGGTAAAATTTAATAATTTGCATCAATTATAATTTGGGATTTCTACATTTTCCAATTACAAAAAAACCTAGGGGTGCGATGAGTGTTATACATTTGTACCAAATATTAAAATTATAATTGATGTAAATTATTAAATTTTACCCAAAAAAATAAAAAAAAAGCCTTTGAGCACGTGTGTGAGCGCGTGCTTAGAGGCTAGTTATAAATAATGAGCATGGTCTAAACTATATTTGAATCCTGTTTGTTCTAGAAATCAGCCAATTTAACTACGGTTTGAATAGCTCATGGACTTTTAGAGTAATTTTGGTTCTTGGTGCTTAAAACCAACCCTTGAGCAAGTTCCCAATTAACTTAATTGGACAAGGTAGTTTGGTCTGGGTTTCAAAACAATGGAATTTGTTATCAATTCCTTATAAAGTGGGAGAGGTCCTAACAACATTTTTTTTTTTTTTTTTTATTTTAGAAACCCACGTTAAAAAGTTACTATTTTTTTGGGTAAAATTTAATAATTTGCATCAATTATAATTTGGGATTTCTACATTTTCCAATTACAAAAAAAACCTAGGGGTGCGATGAGTGTTATACGTTTGTACCAAATATTAAAATTATAATTGATGTAAATTATTAAATTTTACCCAAAAAAATAAAAAAAAAAAGCCTTTGAGCACGTGTGTGAGCGCGTGCTTAGAGGCTAGTTATAAATAATGAGCATGGTCTAAACTATATTTGAATCCTGTTTGTTCTAGAAATCAGCCAATTTAACTACGGTTTGAACAGCTCATGGACTTTTAGAGTAATTTTGGTTCTTGGTGCTTAAAACCAACCCTTGATCAAGTTCCCAATTAACTTAATTGGACAAGGTAGTTTGGTCTGGGTTTCAAAACAATGGAATTGGTTATCAATTCCTTATAAAGTGGGAGAGATCCTAACAACATTCCATCCTCTCAAGTAGATTAAGGAGACATGCTCTTAATTTATTCCCTAATGCTATAAGATGGCAGTCTCTATCTTGTTGCATTTAATATAAAAGGATGGTGATTGGTGAAAGGTAATAAATGCGGATGTGATGGGGAGGTGACCTCTCACAGATGCTCCTTTGAGGTGGGGGTAGGGAAGAGGGGTTTCAACTATGTGTCTAAGTCTTATTGGTGAGAGTTAGCCTAAGTTAGGCTTTCTAGCTACTATCGTTGTATAGACCTTGAGAGATACTTCTCGTCCACATTTCAGTATTCTAACCAATGAACTATGTCTAAGTTCCTAATCATCATATAAGCCTTGTGCTGACAAAGGATGCCATAGGGACGCTTGAGGATTCTATCCTTTTGTCTAAGGATGGCAATTTTGCCCTACTCTACTTGACCTACTCCTCACCGCTTTGCCCCATGCAAGTGTACCCTGTCCCGCAAAGGGGATAGGGCAAGATTTTAGCCTTGCACCACGAAGAGGGGCGGGGATGGGTTTAGACTTTTTAGACCCACCACGTCCCACCTTACCCTGCATTGACAAGAGTTGTAATTGTAAATTTTTCATCCTCTAAAAACCTACTATTTAAACAAACATATCAATATTAGCTTATTTTATTCTACCCAATGTGGCTCTCTACCTTTCTTTTCTCTCTAGCAAGGTTGGAAATAAGGTACCAATTTTGTTATGCATTAGGAGTTTGGATTATTTTGTTATGTGCTATACTATAAGATTTTTGTTTTTGTTATGATATTATCTTGTTAAACACTTGGATTATATTATTTAGTTTTTGTTAAAAATTAGTTTGATTTGATGGGATAAATTTAGTTGTAATTTCAAGTATAATTTTATTAATAAACAGGTTTTATTAAAAAAGGTTGGTTTCAGTTAGTTCAACTGGTAAAGTCTCTGATGGTTAAATAGGAGATTTGGGGTTTAATCCCCACCTACACCAAAAATTGATTGGTGTCTTTGTTTAATGATAAAGAGCTATTATCAGGAGCGGACGCCATAGATTCATAGGCTGAAACTCTCTAAAAAAAATGTTTTATTAAAAAAAATTGCAATAATTGTAGGGCAGGGCTAGGAATGGCGACAGGTTAGGTTCGAGGCAAGTTTCTTTATGCTCAAACCCGCCCCACAAGCCTGCCCCCGAAACTCGAACTCGCCTTGTTTAATAAACAGGGTTTTTTTAACCCCCAAACCCTCCTCTGTGGGCCCCGCCCAGCCATGTGACTTCAGGGCACAACCTGTGGCCCAAACGATGGCCGAATCAATATAAATTTATATATATATATATGTGTGTGTGTGTGTGTGTGTGTGTGTGTGTGTGTGTGTGTGTGTGTGTGTGTGTGTGTGTGTGTGTTTTGCATGAATCTTTAAGCCTTGTCCCATGGCCCAAATGAAACATAAACTCAAATCAAACATAAATAATCAAAAAATAAAACATAAAATTTGGATTCTTGGTCCTAATGGGCCCAATTCAAAATCCATTGCTTTTTCAATCAATCACATGATAAACTTTAAAAAAAAAAATGAAAAAAATAGCTACAAAATAAATCTAGGACCATTACAACAAGTTCAAAAAGCTACAACATCATAAAACTAACATCTTAAAAAACCAACATCATAAGAAACAAAAGTTAAAACTTCAAACTAATCTTTCATCCTCTTCATTAGGATCCACATCATCAAGAATTTGCACCTAGTGCTTGGTTACAATTCTAACTAATTTGATTCTAACTATCTGTTACAGCAAACACTTCCAGCCTCCCATGCTCCCTCCAATTGCTTGCAATTGACTTGGAAGTTGCTTGGAGACTTAATTAATCTCCTCAACAAAACCTGGCATAGTTGAAGAACCTACAAAAAAAAAAAAAAGAATTAAAAAATGGAATAAATTTCATCAAATTATAACCAACAAATATAAAAATACAAATTTTCAAGATGAAATAATACACAGAAATCCTAATATTTTTCAAGATGAAATAAAAAAAAAAAAACTGTAAAACACCAAATAATATCACACAAATTTACAATAATTTCAGATTTCTCATTTTCCCTTTCAAAATCACAAACACAAACACAAAAATCCTAAATCTTTTTCAAGATGAAATAATAAATAAAAAAGTGTAAAACACTAAAACAAGAAATTTAACACAATTAATGCATGAAGCCACCAAAAATTTAACACAATCCATGTGAATATATGTTCAAGACTTTTATCAAAGCCATTATTTGTGTTCAGAATCATTAGATATGGAAATGAAACCAAAAAATAAAAAGGGTGTAGAATGAACTCGTGAGATAAAGGGGTAGATGGCGTCAACACAAGGAAGAGGGAGGGCTTGTGGGGGGCAGCAAGCGGCAGGCTGAGAGAGTGAGAGTGAGGGCGGGTTGCGTTGGTGTCTTGGTGAGAGTGACAGCTTGAAGGGAGGGGGTGGCTGAGAAAGAATGAGAATTGGGAATGTGAGATTAGGGTAGTTTAGTAATTTTAATATATATAGGTCGGGTTCGGGGCAGGTTTGCATAATACCCGCACCAAACCCGAACCCGTTACAGGTTGGTTTATTAAAACCTAAACCCACCCCTAATGTTTCACAGGTCGGGTAAAACCTGCCTCATTAAGGTCAGGTCGGGTTAGGTAAATATTGTCATCTCTAGGCAAGACAAGGATGGGGTAAGACAAAACTATGTGAGGCAAGGGCAAAGACCTTATCCTTCGGCCTTGCCCTACCACATTGTCATCCCTACTTTTGTCTAGCTCATTTGGGCTAGTCTTAGGTTAAGTGAGCTTTCACAATGGCCCATGTACTTTGGGCCTATGTATTTTCCCCCTTCCACTAAACAATGTAGAAGATAAGACTAGATTGCCTTTTTTTTTTTTTTCGGACATGAGACTGGATTGTATTTTATTAGTTCCATTAACAAAAGAGTAAATATGATGCTACTACACAATTGGCCTAGATCCAAATAAAATAAAGTTACAAGTACAACAATTTTATAACAAAGCTAGGTGGCATGTTATTAATAGTAGATAAAAAAGTTGTGTTAGTAATGGGTTTAGGTGAAAATAAATAACAGTTTGTCATTTAAATTTTGTTGTGAAATTATTGTGTTCATATCACTACACATCTAAATATCCAATCCATGTGTATATTACTCACACCACAAAGTTGAACCACAGAAGCCCATAATAATAATAGGTTTTTGTTAATGGTATGCCTAGAGTATTTGTTAATTGACAATTTTAATACAGTTTTGATACAATTTTTATAAAAAATATAAAAAAAAATTGTAAAAAAAATTAATTACTTTTTTTTCTTTTTGCATAAAAAAATTTTAAATTTTTTTTCTAAATCAATTCATTCTTTTTATCTTTTCCTACAATAATAACCAATTCCGATTCCTTTAACCTTTTATATGATAATAATCCGATTCTTGAAAGTTGTTTCCCTCTCACGTATCCAAATTCCAAATTCCTACCACTAAAAAAATGGTTGATGTAGCACAACTGCACAGACAAAAACAATGAAACGTGACGATATGACATGACCACTAAAAAATTTTGGAATCCACTTTTGGTGTGAATATTCCAATCCTCGTCCAAACATTAGTGGTGGGTGAGGTGTGATTTGTGAGCCGCGAGAGGGGAGTCCCACTAATAAACATCCCATTTATCTCAATAACCCAACCAGCCAAGCCAAGCCAAGCCTCACCAGCTTTGCCATTTTCCTATCTCTCAAACATTTTCCAGGTTCCTCTGTCTCTCTCTCTCTCTCTCTTTAATATTATATTTCATTGTTACAACATTTGATGTCATGCCCGTTTGGTTGCTGAGAATATCTTGGATTTATAGATGAAAGTCTACTTTTTACACTCTTTGGATTTTCCAATGTTGTGGGACCCGACAACCTTGAAAACCATAACATTAACTGAGAGTTAGAGATATATGCCCCCTTTTTTTTTTCTGGGGTTCTTCTTATCCTTTTGAATTTCTTGGGCATGAGTTGGGATTGGCTGTGTGTCAGCCTTGTTCAGTCACATTTACCAATTATAGAAAAATAAAATTCTCATTCTCGGGCCCAAAAGTTTTGGAGCTAAAGTTCTCAAGCCTAAAACTTGTGAACTTGTTAGGTGGCATTAAGCTGAGAGGTTGAACTTGCTATTGGGATTATATGTTTTCTTCTCTGAATTGGGCATTTGGGCTAGTGATAGAAACTAGAAAGTGTTGGTTCTGGGGTTTGACATGACTACGAGTGTTCAATTAGGATAATGGAATGGATATTTTTGGATAGGTCATAGCTATATGTGAATGTAAATTAGGTGCCATTAGATGTAAAGTAGGTGTGATACAAACATTTCGTTTTTTTGTTTACATTTTTTTTAGACAAACTAATTTAATTTTTGTGATAATTCAATTGTTATCACAAGTGGGGGATGGAGAATTTGAACTTGTTCTTCTTATAAAGGAGACTAGACAATGCCACAGATGAATGAATGAGATTAGCATAGAGATTCTCTGCATTGAATTTATTTGTAGAGACTGGTATGGTTTTGAAATTTTGTTGTTAATGGAAGGTCTGGTTTTTAACTGGTTAATGATTTCACAGAAGGGGCTCTTGGAAGTGGGATTTTAGAAGAATATTGGTGTAAGAATATTGCTTTCCTGAAGGAGGGTTTCTATCTTTTCTGACAATTTTTTCGATAAAGAGGATTATTTGAGGTGGTTAGTGTGGAGATTTAATCTAAGTCTTACAGTTCTAAGATGTTGTTGTGATTGGGATATTATTAGTGTTGATTGGACGGTCATGTCAGATTAATTTCATAGGAAATTCGATTATGTGTTGACTGGAGAGAGAAAAAAAAATGTTATGCTTCAGTAATAATCTTGTATGTGATTCTAATGGGCTGCAGACTGGAAGTGATTCTAATTATGAGGAATGTTTTTTTTGTTACTCTTACTCAATGCATCTTCTTATAATGGGTAGCTGTAAGATATAATTTAAGGATGGTAGACATTTTTTTAATTAGAAAGTTTATGATCTATAGTACTAGTTGTATATTTAACGTACTGGCAGAATTTTTAGCATATCTTTGCATGAGAGTCTTGATTGTTCCTGTTTTATTTGTTTGGTGCATTGGGTAATGCCAAGTAGGTTTTAGAAGATCCAAGAGGAAATTATTCAGTGATTAAAAGATTCTTCTTTTAATTAACTTCCTCAATCCGCAGGTTGTACTAAGATTATAGAAGTCCTTTGCCAATGGCCTTTGGGCTAAATGGCACTTTTAGCCCCATAAGCATGGGGTGGTGGGTGAGGATGGGTTTCGAATCCCCTTGGGAGTGCAAGTATTTACCTAGCACATGAAGAAGAAGTCCTATACTTTAAATTTTTGACATAATAATTCTGTAACTCTTGAATCATTGTTGAACTATTACCAGTAACCACGACATCGTTCACATATCAATAAGAGCTATAAAGTACAATCTAGCAAGCTTAAGGGAGAGAACATGATAAGCCTGACTATGTTCATGTTGACCCTTCTTATAGAACCAACAAGCCTTTAAGGTTTAACCATGCTTAAGTTGATTCTTGAAGACTACATGGAGCTTTTTTAAGTTTAAAAATCCTGTTGGAACTTGGAAGCACTTTAGATAAAACTCTGGTGATGTCTTCATATTGACTCCATCAATTTTAGAGGAAATTCTTGAGGAACTGCAATTTACACCATCCGGTTAAGCTACCGTGATTGATTCTTTGCAAGTGAGAGAGTCCCATGTTGAAGAGTAGATGGAGCTTTCTTAAGTTTAAAAATCGTGTTGGAGGCACTTTATATAAAATTCTGGTGATTTCTTCATATTGACTCCCACAATATTAGATAAAAACCTTGAGGAAGTACATATTATGTGATCTGGTTAAGCTACCATGATTGATTCTTTGCAAGTGGGAGAATTCAATGCATAAATCTGAAATGAGAATCTAATAGTAGTCTATACCTTTGTAACAGAAAAATGTGAGCTTGGCAAAGTTTGGTTTTATTGTGGGAGAAAGGATCTGCTTAGCATTTGAATAGTGTTAACAAAAGTACACATGAATAGATACACAACATTAACTATGTACATAATTTATACCCTAGCAATTATTGTTCTTCTTTCAATAGCTTACATTGTTATGTCAGATTCTCAAAACCTTCATCTTTTAATAATTATCATTTCCAGTAATTCTTGTACTTGCTTTCCCCCCCTCTTTTGGTTTACTGCTGCAGAGCTAGAGAGACAAATTGAGAGATAACAGGAATGAAGACACAATCTGAGAAATTTTCTCTAGATTTTGTATTGGGAGGTGTAGCGGCAGTGATATCAAAGAGTGCAGCTGCACCAATGGAAAGAGTGAAACTTTTGTTACAAAATCAAGGAGAGATGATAAAGAGAGGACAGCTCACGAGACCTTATATGGGTGTTGGTGATTGCTTCAAAAGGGTCTTGAGAGAGGAAGGCCTGCTGTCTTTCTGGAGAGGCAACCAGGCAAATGTCATACGATATTTCCCTACTCAGGTATTTTTCTTTTCCTCTCAACATCTTGTTTTCCTTTTAAGATTTTGGGCTGGCTTTTTATTTTTAACAGTATGGTTTTATGTGTATTTTTATTATGGATAAATTTATAGTATTGCTCCCTGTAATGTGTGTCTGGCTTTGTGGAGCCTAGTTATGTTTGATCCGGATAATAACCCAACCCGAAATAATGTTGCGTGGTTTTTTAATGGGAGATTTTCTGAGGCTTAGTCAATGGAGCGGAGGCTTCCGAACCACGTAAATACTGTCTTGTGCGTGTGATTATTTTTCTTTGGCGTGTGTTTTCTCTATTTTGTTTCTCACAAGTTTGGGAATTTCAGTTAATTCCCTACAATGTGAGAGTCTTATGGTTACTCTTTTTGTTTGTGAGCTTGTTTTTACAATTATTCTTAGAATAGAGCTGATCCTGGCATTGTTGTCTTAAGGTTTTTTTTTTTTTTTTTTTATTTATTTATTTTTTATGTGATTAGTTTTGCCCTTTTCACAAAGACAAGTAATTCAAAAGTTGGAATTTATAAATATAATTTCTGCAAAAGTATGTTGAAAACTGCCCACGGGATTTATTAACATGCAGAATTCTTTATTTCATGAACTGTTTGCATTCTTTGTTTCCCATTCTGTGGAGCTTACATTGGCGTTTATATTATTAATTCATATATAATCCGGGCTTAGATTTGTTAATAATAGTGTTTCAAATTTCAGTTCAGAGTATAAAATGAATTTCCTGTTATTTTCCCCCTCCTTGGGGTTATGTGCTGGTAATCTCTTTAGGAATATGCACAAATCTTCAATTTTATTATTCTTGAAAAGATCAGTTAAGTCCTACTTCAGACCAGCTTTTCTGTAGAAACGTATATTGGGTGCTTGGGATGGCTTGTTAGAAATGGCTTTTTACTCTCTATCATAAAGAACTTCAGCTATTTTCCTACCTAATCACTTGAAGGTGTTGCATTACTTAACTACATAATTATTTAAAATGTGATATTGACTAGGAAGCACAGACACTTAAGGGTGACTCTATTATGTTACAATTTTTCAAAAATTGCTCATGTTGTCGTGTCATACTCGTGTCTATGTCTATGCTTCCTAGGATATTGATGTCCAATTTTGTAAATTTCTAGCATAGAGAATCAATAATGAGCAGATAGTAAATTTCTGCTTCATTGTATCCATGCAAGGCCTATGCTTATTAGATTGCAAAAACCTTACCATATATATGCAACATTCTTGTTAGAAAATGATATTCAAAGCTGTATACAAAAAGGATTGTTTTTCTGCTATATCATTTGAAAGTTGCACTTTTGTTTGCATGCTTAATGCCATTTGACAGTTCATTTTAAAAATTATTAATAAAATTTATCTGCAAATTACAATCCTGTCAAATGTTTTCACCAAACAGATGTTAAATTGTCCATAGGCTTTCAACTTTGCGTTCAAAGGTTACTTCAAAAGCATTTTTGGACGCTCAAGAGAGAAGGATGGATACATAAAGTGGTTTGCTGGTAATGTGGCTTCAGGAAGTGCTGCTGGAGCAACTACTTCATTGTTTCTATACCATTTGGATTATGCACGTACTCGTCTAGGCACTGATGGAAGGCAGTGCCAAGTTAATGGTCAACGCCAGTTTAAAGGGATAATAGATGTATACAGAAAAACCTTGTCAAGCGATGGAATTATTGGCCTGTACCGGGGTTTTGGGGCTTCAATCATGGGAATTACTCTGTATAGAGGCATGTATTTTGGGATCTATGATACGATGAAGCCAGTTGTTTTGGTTGGGCCTTTTGAGGTAAGCCTCTATATTTAAAAATAATTTTGAGATCTTTGTTTGAATATAGTACTATGATTGCAGCCCCAGTGAAGGGGAAGTCACATGGCTTCATTGTTAGTTTTTCAGATCATGTGTCTGCTTGTAATTCTTTGAGGTGACTACTTTCTTCTGATATATTATATTATAAAAAGAAAATCCTGTGCCTGAGAATCTATTTAAGAGCGAGTGAATTAGCATCTTGACCTCTAACTGTATTCTGGAAGCATGATCCTTGACTACTCTGGGGTGGGGGGGATGTTATTTATCTCCATTGTTGAGTTTTTGGATCATGTCAGTGTCCTCTTGTAATTCTTTGAGGACACTACTTCTAATAAATTATCTTATAAAATAAAAATAAAAGAATAAAAAACGTGCTTGAGAATCTACTTGAGAGTGAGTGAATTAGCATCTTGACTGCTAACTGTATTCTTGACCAAGTTAACTGACATTCAAATGGTTGGCTATTGTTGTGATAACAGTAACTCAAGGTCCCCACGTAGGAGATAGTCAATTGGTCCAATGAATTTGAACAGCTGATCTAAGGGAAGTTGATAACTTTTCACAAAATTATTTCATGATTATTTTCATTTCCAAATTTATCTGATCCTTGATCCTTCTATGTTCTGTTGAAATCACATGAATGACATTGTGCTTTACAAAACTATTTCAGGTTCTTTCATGCTATTCAAAATAAAGAATTGCTGCCCCTTTTTAGACTTTGTTTTCAACCCTCCAGAGTAAACCATCTACCTTTCTGCAGGGAAATTTCTTTGCTAGTTTCCTACTGGGTTGGAGCGTCACAACAGTCTCTGGCGTCTGTGCCTACCCCTTCGACACAGTGAGACGGAGAATGATGATGACCTCTGGACAACCTGTAAAGTACCGTAATGCCATGCATGCTTTTAGAGAGATCGTTCACCATGAGGGTCTTGCGGCATTGTTTCGTGGAGTCACTGCAAATATGCTTCTTGGTGTGGCAGGGGCTGGGGTACTTGCAGGATATGATCAGCTTCACAAAATTGCATTCAGACATGGTCATTCTTTTGAGCCACATCAAGGAGTTCTTAAGTGAATCATGGTCATAGGATTTGTATATTATTATAGATTATAAATTTTTTACCCAAGAAGGGTCCATTGAAAATTTTCATATAGTAAAGAGGGGAAAAGAAAAGGGAAAGAAAGAAGAGGCTAGGAAGGAAGTAAACATGGATCTTTTGGGTCAGCTTCCTCCTTGAATGCAATGTCTTTGTACAGTTAATAATTCTGCTGTTTTATTTGTGATACACTTTGTACGATAATAGTTTTTATTAATAGAACTAGGTTTTTTTGGAAGTAGTACCATTCTGTCTTATTTTGGAACTGTTTCAAAGACACGAAGTGAAAATTTTGCCCAATGTCAAGTCACATAACAGGTGGTGGTTTTGTCAGTTATCTTTTTTGGACTCACTAAATGTTCATGTATTTTCTTCTTTTGTTGTTTCATTTCTTCTTCGAAATGATTGTGTAGAGAACCTAAATCTTCTTGTATCATCATATTCCGCAATCAGGCCATCAATTGTGCTTTACATCCAAATTTTAGCATCGGAGGAGTGAAGAAGTCATGCCCTCAAAAATCTTCTTTCCTGTGCTGCCTAAATTCAATGCGTATGATTATGAGGCATTATATTACCTTGAGTAATATTTATTTTACACCTGTTATTGTACACAACCACACACACATTTTGGATCTATTTGAATACCGCTTATTTTGCTGAAAACACTGTAGCAAAATAATTTTTAAGTTATGAATAGTGCCGTGAGACCCATAATTTACCTAGAAATCTGCGTTTTGCTGAGTTTGGCTAGGTTGTGAACAATGTCGTGGGGCCCAGCCAAAAACACAAAACGCACAATAATTCCTAGGCAAACGCACACTTTGCACTAAATCATGACTTGAAGTCATTATTTCAGTACAAAACCACAATTTCAATGCAAAGTGTTTGTGTATATGGTTATGTGCAATAATGAAGGGTGCACTCGTATTTAGTTAAATCTTTCAATTTTCATCTAGAAAATACTTATTTTTTAATGCTTCAAGGACTAGCCCAAAATGAAGGCTAATTATGTAAAAATCCCTAAAGTCCCATAGGGGTTTCATAATAGAACTTATCTTCCCCCAAAAAGAATTTTTTCAAAATAAAATAATTAGGGTTTTAAGAATTTTATTACAAAGAAATTATAAATTGATTAGTTGCTGAGCATGGGCCCGCTTACCCTGGTCTATTAGATTTTACAATTGTTGGGTTAGATTTGTGTTTAATTCTTGAGAAATATTGAAGCTACTTCAAAAGGAAGAGCGAAATTTCATATTATTCTCCGTTTGCTGTGACATAATATGAATGACTCGAAACCTCATAACGAGGCAAAGTGAAAGAGAAGTTCTTGACCCTACACTTTCAAGTAGAAAAATTAATTATATTTATGCTTCCCATATCCGATCTTGGGATTGTGCAAATGAAGAAAAACCTAGAAGGAGCGTGTGGGACCCCATTCCCCTTTTATGAAAGTAAACTTTGATGCACCGACATTGAGGAGAGAGCATACTTAGTACTTAGTAGTGGTGGGTTAAAAAAAAAACTCTTTGCTTGGGCAGAATTGACAGTAGACTAAGACCCTCTAAAAGTAGAAGCTAAGGTGGCCTAATTAGTTGTAGGAAAAGTAACAAAGTTGGGTTACAAGCATGTCATTTGCCAAAGAGATGTTCTAATAAATGTTATTTTCCTACTTCAGAAACTGCAGCCCATGAAAGTGCGTTCCCTTAATATAATGCAAACTACAAAGATCTATAGCATAATGAGTAGATATGGGAGTGACATAAATTGATTGATCAATTGAACAACATAGAATATAGGTTAAGTAATAGTGAAATAGGTAAGGCTACCAACCAGTTTACAGTAGAGTGTGGCATTTGAGAGAGGTTAGCTATCAAAGGCAGTGAGCTTCACATAACCTCCAAAAGAAATAGTCTTGCCATCAGTTCATCAAACATAACTTTTTGCCAAAAGGTTTCAATACTAGCCTTGCAATAAGTATGGGGTTCATGAAGAGTGGCAATGATAAAGAAGCAATGGCAATCAATGAGATGAGATGGAGGAACTCTTTCCTAACTAGAGCGAATAAATGTAAGGCTAATGGAGCAGGATCCAACGTGCATTAAGAGGGGTCGAAGTTGAAGCATCTGTTGAGTTAGATTCCATGACAAAAGTATTTGAGGGCTTGTGTTAAAGGGCAATAGAAGGATATGTGAATATAAGAGACATGACAAAGAATCAAGATACTAGAGAAGGTTCGGTGCTTCCAAATTCCTCATGTCAGGAGATATGTACGCGTGGCAATAGGGTCATAGCAAGGATAATCCTTGAAAGCTCAATAGTGCAAATCACTATAACTTGTTTAGACTCTCAATTTTAAACTAACGGCTAAATTGTTTTTACCCTACTTAACTAAGTGCAAAATAAGGGTAAATGAAATGCAATAAACCAAAACTACTCTCTAGTGCATAAACATAAACAATAAGCAATAAATGTAAAGCACAAAGAGTAAGAGAAAAGAGATGCAAACACAAGATAACACTGAAACATGTTATCGAAGATGAAACTGAAGTACTCGAAGAAAAAATTCTCCGCTGCCCTTTAAGCCGAAATGATCAATTAGTGAATAAAGTTGGATTACAAGGATATTAAAAAGACCCTCCAAACCTAATCTACCAACTATACTTGAACCTTTCGAGTTCCAGCTACCAATGGACTTCACCAAGTCATTTCTTCACTAATTATCTGGATCCCACAATTAGCTTTAAATTGCATCCGCCAATCGATGGCTTCTTCCAATGCTTCCCACATGCACCATAACAACTCTCAACACTTAGATTGTGTGAGGTATGTGTTTGGGCTAAGAACCTTTCAAGGTTAGTATTTTGAGATAGGACAGTGGGGTAAGATTCATTATTCTTGTAACCGCTTGTTTCTTGATTAGTGAATTCTTCGAGAGTAGTGAACTGAAACTCACTCGGTGAGGTTTTTTTTTTACGAAGATTTTCCCCATCGTGATCAAATCGTCATATCAAATTTATTTTTTAATGTATTTAATTTAGTATGATGATTTGATTGTGCCTCCACGTAATTTACATATAATTTGAATAATTAATCAACTTGAGTAATTGAATTGATTAATATGAGTCAATCTCTTTTAACCTAACACCTAGTGAGTAGGGGCTCAAAATTGGTTCTTAAGTTGTAACTTGCAACACTTTGAGGTGAGAGGACCATACTGTCGACAATACTTGTAAAAGGCATTTTCTAGTTTGGTTGTGAAAACTCATTTAGTATGCGTTTAGGTACAGATTTTTTTCTACGTGTTTGTGTTTTGCGTTTCCAAACGGTGGGACCCATGCTACAATAGCAACGCGTTTAGTGGAGAGGCAGCAACTTTTTCATTAAACGCAGTAACTTTTTCATTAACACACTAAATATGCGTTTGGGTACAAATTTTTTTCTATGCATTTGTGTTTTGTGTTTCCAAACGGTGGGACCCATGCTACAGTAGCAACGCGTTTAGTGGAAAGGCAACAACTTTTTCATTGGAATGGCATTGTTCAGTGGGTCTCGTGCACTATTCACGAGACCTACAAACCTTTTTTTTCAACAACTTTTTCATTAAAAATGTGTCCCACGGCACTATTCACACATTTAAAAATTATTTTGCTACAGTATTTTCAGTTTTCAGTTTTTGGCAAAATAAGATGTATCCAAATGGACCCTTAGTGTGTAAAACACTTGTGAATGTTTAGACCCCCCAAATACAAAGTACCCAATACAAGCTTATATTCAAACAATATATATGCGAAATATGAAATATAAGCAATACCCAAATATGCAAACTACTCTAAGCCATATTTTAATCACAACTCAGCAGTAATTAAAAGCAAAGAGTAAGGCATAAAGAGAAGCAAACACAAGATAACACCGGCACGTGTTATCGAAGAGAAAACCGAAGAACTCAGTGAAAAACCTCTCCGCCGCCTTCTAGGCAGTAAAATGAACCACTAAAAAATTAATTAGGATACATAAATAGCAAAAGACCCTCCAAGCCTAATCTACTCGATGCACCTAAGCCCTCCAAGTTTCTTACTCCAACAAGGTTACGCCTAACCGTGTCTTCTCTAACTTTCTGAATCCCGCAATTAGCCCATTGCATCAACCAATATGAATTGGTTCTCTCTTGAATTGCTTCCCAAATACTAAGAACCTTCTCACTGCTATGAATTGGGTGAGGTTAGGATTTGGCTTAAGATCCTCTCATGGGTATGACAATAGAGAGTGTGAGAGTAGAGGAATTTGAAGAATTAAATGTATAAGATTGTGGATGAATCAATCTTGTTTTTCTCTAGAGTTTTTCTCTCAAAATTATCTCTAGAAGCTCTTTACATTTCTTAGGTATAAGGGTATTTATAGTAGGGTATGAGATGGAATGTGAAAAGTTAGTTTTCAGCAAAACAGGGTGTACTGGTGACTCATATCGCGACTGATCCCAGTCGCAAGTTCCAGTCGCCAGTTGCCAAACTGACCAGACAATACTTTTTGTCTTGTAGTGGTCCTGATCCTTCAACTTCCTGCATGCTTTACACGTGTGCTACATTTTGACAAGTCACCACTCGTGAGTTCCAGTCATGAGTCACTTCTTGTTGTACACTCTTGATTAAATCATCATACTCTCTCACACACAACCCTAACATTATTTTCACCTAAATACAGGGTTTCTAAATGCTGAATTACAAGCAAATTTGGCACGGAATAAAACCAACACATAGTTAAATAAATTCAACTTTACAGGTTGAGAGGAGGACACCTTAAGGTTGGTTTAGATGAAGTTAGATGAGCACTAAATATGACAATATTGGAGGATTGCATGTGCCTTGGCATCCAAAGAACAAAACGTTGGAAAGATTTTTTAGGCTAGGTGGAGATTATTGAAGGCCACACAAACGTGGCTCTATGGCTCTAATACCATGTATAAATAAAATGGACCAAAAAAAAAAATGTTAACATAGTGTTCTAATTAGAGTCTCTATATGCCTGATTAAAAAAAAAAAAAAATGGAATCTCTATATGCCTCTACATAATTTGTTTACAATACTAGAAACATGAAAAATGTGCGAAATATGCTAACAAAAGGGTAATCAAATGGCACAAATAGTGTAGCTGTATAACACTGTACATTTTTAGATCTCTGTAAACTAGATTGTTTAACCTAATTAATTAGTCAAGTGATTACTTAGATAAATTATTCAATTCTAGGTTAACACATTCAAATCATATAATGTAAATAATGTGGAAATATAAAGAACACACAATATAATAACCCAGAAAAACTAAACCAGTAAAAAACTTGGGGAGGATTTAACCTAGCTATCCTCAAGGTAAAACAAATCCACTATGAAAGAATTGGAGTTTGTACAATAAGACTTAGACCACTAACATCCTATTGTTCCCTCATGTAGAAAACTTACTACCACGACCACGTGATAACTCTGAGTTCACGGACTACTTCTTTCCTTAATCCACAACAACCACAAGTTCTCCTACTTGTGTTTTCTTTAAACTCTTGAAACAGTAACCGAAGAGATCACCAAGTTCTTGACATCAATCTTAATCTTGATAACCCTAAGTGTGTATGAAGGTAAACACCTCTAGATTTCACAGAAGATTCACACACACACACACAGAGCATATCAACAACCTCTAAAATGTTGCTAGAGTTTTTCCTTTTATACTTGAAGCAAAACATAAAACCCTACACGTCATATGGGCTTGGGTTGAGTTAGAAATTCTACAGCAAAAACAATCTACACGAAGTTTGATTGATCGAGTTTAATTTTCGATCGATCGAGCCTTGCAAATTTAGACAAATAAATCCTACAGTTACTCGATTTCAACTTTACATATAAACACACTTTGAGCAGTTTAAATCTAGACTATAAGTTTTAATCATGGTTTACCAACACATTACACATTGAAGTTCTAATACATTTAGTTCTTAAAGTTTTAGAACCTAACAAACACAAAAGAGAAGATAACTATTTGACACAACCACGAATTCGAACTTAAACGTTTATTATATAACATATGATATCTATATTTAGGAATTGTATCATGTATAAGTTAAGAACCCCCAAAATTTTAGAATCGTACGGGGTGTGAGAACAATGATAAGTTGGAGTCATATATATTAAATTTATTTTAAAAAGTAGGATTAGACACATTTGATTTGGTAGCCATGTGCTGATGTGCATAAGGACATTTTGAACATTAGTTTGATATGTTAAACTTTTTATTAATATATCCTTTAAAAAAAAAAACATAAATTCCATTTTTCGGAAACAAACTTTACATTTACAGACAGAACTCCCAAGCAGAGCTAGCATATATCATATATATGCCACTTCTCAGACGTTCCACAGCCTGACAGCCAAATTATCTCACATATTATCAACAATTATATTAAGCTAAAAGCCAAAAATTCTTATGTCGCTTAGTTGTAATCAAAAACCCTCCAAGCTTCTTGCTCTTCCTCCTCACTGCAATTGTCATGCAAGAAGCATTTTGAATACAGAATTCCACAACTTCGCTGCTGCGATCCCTCTTTCCTGCCCATCTCTTCACTAGGCACCATAATATATTAGAAATTTGTATATCTTGTTCAATATTAATAAAACACTCTAATTGCCAAGCTGACTTTGTCTCATTAATTATAAATTATTTACATATATTAGATTCTGATACAAGAGGAGAAAAACTTTAATATTCTCATTAATAATTGATCTATCAAACGTGTAGAACCAATAAAAGAATTCACATATTATAAAACTTCATGGTTTGCACGTTTATGGTCATGGAGAACCCGACAATAAGTTAAAAAAAAAAAAAAACAAACAAACAGAGACTAATTTGTATTGACTTTGAAGAGAAGAGTCATGAAAACGAGTGGCACAAAGATGAAACAGTAGTTGCGGCCTAATCTTATATATATACATACACCCCTAGCTAGATCTATTTTCCCACCAAGACCTTTCTCATTGTCAAGAATTCATATGGGCAGGAAAAGAGTTAGAGTGCAGAGTGTGTGTCTTGGCCGTGCTCCTGCTTGTTCTCGAATATGTTCCTTATTTTTTCGAACCAAACCCACCTCTGATTCCAATATTGGTAATCAAAAACCGAGTTTTCTAGCAATAGCAGGGATGACTTTAGCCACGATGACCCGCAGAAGGGTTTAAAGCTGGATCGGAGATTGGCAACAAGATAATGGTAGTTGTTGATTCCAGCCTTGAAGCTAAAGGGGCTCTCGAATGGGCACTCTCTAACACAATTCAAACCCAAGATACCATTATTCTTCTTCACATAGCCAAGCCCTCCAGACGAGGTGAGATTACTTTTTTTTTTTGGTTTATTAATGACACGTTAATTTATAAATATACATAGTAAAATTTATAGTATTTTTAACAATTAGTTTTGGTTGGTTATTGGTGCAGGGCCTAATGGGAAGGGTAACCTAAGGGCGTACGAATTTCTTCACTCCATGAAAAATACGTGTCAAACGAGAAGGCCTGGGGTAAGTTGAATACTTGTATTCAATTTTGATCTTTCTACCTACAATGTTGTCGTGANATGACTTTAGCCACGATGACCCTGCAGTAGGGTTTAAAGCTGGATCGGAGATTGGCAACAAGATAATGGTAGTTGTTGATTCCAGCCTTGAAGCTAAAGGGGCTCTCGAATGGGCACTCTCTAACACAATTCAAACCCAAGATACCATTATTCTTCTTCACATAGCCAAGCCCTTCAGACGAGGTGAGATTACTTTTTTTTTTTGGTTTATTAATGACACGTTAATTTATAAAATATACATAGTAAAATTTATAGTATTTTTAACAAATTAGTTTTGGTTGGTTATTGGTGCAGGGCCTAATGGGAAGGGTAACCTAAGGGCGTACGAATTTCTTCACTCCATGAAAAATACGTGTCAAACGAGAAGGCCTGGGGTAAGTTGAATACTTGTATTCAATTTTGATCTTTCTACCTACAATGTTGGTCGTGTATATCGATTGGAGAGAGGTCAACTTTGTTTATGTTTTTTAATTTCTTTTTAGTATTTTATCAGTGAAGAAAGCTTATTATATTCAGTAGTACAGAGAATTGAATTTCATGATCAATATAATAGTATTCTAAAATGTGAGTGCACATCTTTTAGCTTAATAAATGAAAAAAGAAAGAAGAAAAATAATAAGAAGAGTTGTGTCTATATCTTGTCTCTTCTGGGTAAGGTACATCTAACGTCGCTGATCCTCGCAATGTGTGCCTGTGTATATAAAAAGTCAACTAGGTGTAAGGTGCTGATATACGTTTATAATTGCAATTTTGCAATGATTGTCATAGTTCATTAATTAAACATAGACATGCTTTCTTAGAAGAATATTTTACGTAACAGAATGACAAGTTTCTCCTTGAAACATTAACACAGTTAGTTCCTGAAGTTTGTTCTGTGTGATATGCTTTGTTTCGAATAGGTGCAAGTTGAGATATCTTTGCTTGAGGGAAAGGAAAAGGGTCCAATAATAGTGGAAGAAGCAAAGCAACAGAGAGTGTCCCTATTGGTCATTGGACAAAGAAAGAAATCATCTAGATTAGATATTAGATAAACTCAAAGACTCCACGATTCAGTATATCATTCGTCAAATACGTGTATACCATATTATAATTGTTAATTTTCAATCGCTTGTATTTTATTATAATATGTCCGAATCCCAAGAACAAGGCAGGCGTGACACGTTGCAAACTGCTTTATAGTTTGAATTAGGCTCGCGGCAGCTGTTTCCAGAAGTTCGGCAAAATTCCATGAATAAGAAATGACTCCAAACTCGAAAGTGACTCGCTTGCATTCTTTGCCACTTTCTTCAACCCTCTCGTTGACTTGCATACAAATGACATTTAATGCATGGCACTGTATTGGAATTATCTCTCACTTTCAAAGGGTACAGAGGAGTAATTATTCGTACTCTTCTATTATCTCTCATATAATAGTACATATCATTAATAGTGAAATCTATTATATTTATCTCAAATAAAGGAATATTAACGTCACTATCTTCTAAAAGTACTTAATATTTTTTTATTACGCATCCCATACAAATTTTTTACAAATTTAAAAATTATAAAAATAAAAAATAAAACCCCTCCTCCCATCCTCTCTTAAAACTCAAAAAATTAAAAAAAATTAAAAAAAAAAAACCATTTCTTTTTGGCTTCATAATCATACAATATTTTCAATCATTAACATTTAATTAGCAAAAAGGATTATCTTAATTTACTTTCAATTCTCTTAAAAGCTTTGTGATAATATTTGGTAAAATGTATTGTTGTCAAGATTAATTATATTATTTCTACTACTTCTACCCATTATTATTAGTATTATTAAAAAACAGAATCCTAATTTTTTAAAGGAATCGTCTTGTCACTCTTGTGTCTAGTGCACAGAATAACACCAAAATCAATTTTTGTCTCTTTCTTTTTTCTTTTTTCTTTTTTTTTTTTTTTTTTTAATTCCAAGAAATGGCTTGGGGTTGGGGCACCACCACAAGAAATTTTAGACCACCGACTTCTAGAAGATTGGTGTGTGTTTTATGATTGATACGGATTAAGCCAACTGTTCAATTAATGGTCATGACAGTTTGAGTTTTTGATGACTGACGGCCATTTCTCATCATGGTGATAGGAAATTGGACACATCTTTGTGTGAAAACAATGAACAAAAGGTAGACTTTCGTAAGAGCCTCACATGCGATGCACCAGACTTCGCAAGTTACAATCATCATGAACTCAAGCTGAAGCAGACATATTATGCATTTATGCCTAAAAATCCCATTTTGATAGCACTTGCAACTCTCCAAAGCCCTAATCTCATGCAATTACTTGGTGGGCTACTTATGAGTTCTTGTTTGCTGGCTAGCTCTAATGAGTGCATAAAACGATGAATGTAACTGTGATTTGCATAAGCCATTAAATGTTTACATGGGGCTAACAATATATCATAACTTTTTTTGTCTTTTGGGTTCTCTTTTTTGCTTTCATACGTTAAATTTGAAACCTTAAGTTGCCAATAATTGAAAGAGTTCAGACACTACCAAAATGTCTGGTATCTCATAAATAAAAAAGCAATTTTTATTCTCACTCTTACAAGAATAATGGAACACGGATTTTAGCCATTTTACTACTTGCACTCACTTGTATACAAGGGCGGACCCACTTAGAAGGGTGGAGCTATGGACCCAAACTTTTTTAATTTTATAAAATTATTCTTAAAGTTTTCTAAATTTTTCAAAAAAATATATGGTTAGCCTCCAAAACTTCTCAAAAATTAGATTTTTACCCCCAAATTCACCTAAAATTTTCAAAATAAATATGATTAGCCCCGAAACTCTTCATATTTTTTTATATAACACTACCAAATTGGTTCAATTTTATATTTATTATTATTTTAGCCCCCATTCATAAAATTTTAGTTCTGCCCCTGCCTTTATAAGAGGACGCGAATAATGCCATAGTTACTTGTCTCATGGTAATTCAGTAACTCTTATGAACTTTATCTAATTTTTCCTTTTGTTATAACGAAAACAGCACATGCACCATGCAGTAAAACCTACATAATTTCTGATGTTCCATAGAGGATATGCGTGCATGTATGTATTATATATACATTAATGGGTCTATATCTAAGTACACAAAGCCATGCATTGTAACAAACATTTTGAGACTGTTCAATCAAGCATCAATATTCAATACAACACAGTTTACAATGTTAAAGATTCAGGATCACATCCATATCTAAGCACACAAAGAGACATAAAAATTTGCATAGATAGGAGCTCGAGCCTTGAGGGTATATATATATATATATATTATATATGTCATTCTATTGATTAAGATGACGAAGCATCCAAGGGGGTAGGAGTGTATTGGCTTGATTTTGAGATGGAGTTGTTTCTTCCTCTCTTCCATAGCCGCTTGCTTGGTAAGACCTGCTGCATTGCATATAGTTTCACCTTCTTTAATTTTCATATGTAATAAATCTTGAATAAGAATCAAAGTTCTGGTTCAATGCTTTGATGCTACAAAGTATTTAATAAGCGATGCACTTGATCATTTTTCTTATGATGCTTTAGGCTTCCAAATTTTATCTGATTAGGCATACCATGTATGACAAGAATATGCACAAAGACAACCAACCACTCACATTAGTAGCAAAATCATATACATGAAATGTTGTCAGGTACAATGGGCATATAAAATGCTCCCTCACATGGGAGCAGACTACGAGCGTGAGACTCATCCCTATGTAAGAGGGTCAGATACCGACTCCATATACACATGTGAGATGCACAAGTGCACACATAAGATAATGCATGCGTATATGCACATTGCAAATGAGAGAGAGAGAGAGAGAGAGAGAGAGAGAGAGAGAGACCCAATGTTCCAAGGCTGCAACGGTTGGGGGGGCTGCAACGGTTGGGGAAGGACGGAGGATGATTCCAAGGTATGATTCTGCTGCTCCCATAATTGTTCCTGTTGGGCTATTTCTTTCTCCTTCTCCTTAACCTAATGATTGCTCAAAATGTATCATGTAACATATATTTTTTTAAATTTGAAGCCATTGGTGCTAAGAAGAATTCACATTTGTTACCATAAAAAGTTTACCTTTTTTGCAAGCGAGTTGTTTTGCTCCTGTAATGCCTTATCCTGTCATGTAATACGTTAGGCAACCCATCAAATAACATGAATTTCAAGGTCACTCGTTAAAGTTGCGTTTGGTAAGCCTATATATTAATGTAAAAATACATTATGACCTAATACGTTCTTTTAAGACATTGCGTTTGGTATTTTTTTTTTTTTTTGATAGGTAAAAATTAAAAATAAATAAATAATACCAAACGCAATGTCTTAAAAGAACATAACTGTATTTGGTTATGTCATTATAGAAAATATCTTTTACTTTAAATAATGATTTATTATAAAAAAAATTATGCAATTAATATATATTTTTTTAAATAATAAGCATAACACAAAACTAAAATATAACTCTATTATATTCCAAACATAAGTCCAATATAATTACAGTCTCTACTTAAAAACAATTACCCTAAAAAGAAACTCATTCACAATGAGAACAAAAAAAATTCTCATTTCCAATGGGATTCCACCACAAAAAAAGATGTGATGAAAAAAATAATCTCAATACAAGACCCAAATGCATCAACTACCCAACAAAAAGAGAGGGAGAGCCAGCATATATGATGAATTTGCAAAAGCAACAGAAAATAGCAAAATTTACAATAATTATATTTAAAAAAATTGAACAAATCAGATATTCAACGTTTCTGTGAACAATATGGCCATAGATGTAGAATTCATAAAAAATGCATAGGATGACTCGGAGACTTAGGACCTTGGCTTAGCATGAATGTGTCCACCGAGCGGGACAGAGTGTGAACCCTTTGCAAATGGAGGTTCTGGCTCATTTCAAGGGTTCATATCATTTGAAAATTTTTCTTGTTATATTAGTACAACTAAATTTGAATAGGATTAAATGAGCCCGTTCTCTCTGGTCTACTCGGGTAGATTAATGAATTTACAAAAAAACGATCATTGGTAAACAAAATTAACTAATTTGATCGTAAAAACTTACAAAAACTTAATTAAGGTAGCAAGTTAGAGAGAGAGGGGGGGGGGGGGAATTGCTAGGAAGCATGGATACGGACATAGATATAGGTACAATATTGTAACATTAGTTATTTTTTAAAAATTATAATTTGAAATAACCGGTATGACACAAATATAATATAAATACTGCATTCTAAGTGAAGTGTCTATACTTCCTAGCAAAGTTATTATAAAAACTCATTTTATACCTTAGATTGATGAAGAAAACCCAACATCGGCAGAAAACAACGGCAGAAAATCAATTGGTAGAAAAATTGTGGTTGATTTCACTATGAGCCACAGCCGTCAATTTTGCTAACAAAAATTGATAATATATCGATTAAATATTTTGTTTATTTTGTTGGGAGTCAGAGCTAGCATTGTTTACATCATCGTAACCCACGAAACCCTTGAAAAAGCCGCGAAACAACATCGAAAAATAACACACACACACATTGAAGCTAAAGGAGAAAATTAAGAAAGAGGGAAAAAGAAAAAAAAAAAAAAGAAAAATAAATAAAATAAGAGAAATACATTTTTTAATAGAGAAGGAGAAGTAAGAAGAAATAAAAATAAGAATCCTCAATTTTCAAAAAATATCATTTTGGATATAGAAAATTAGAAATGAAAAAAAAAAAAAAAAAAAAAAAGACAAAGTTTGGCTACAAACTTGACTATAGTTTAAGGTTACAACTTCACTAAATATCTTTTTATTAAATGTAAAATTTGACAAATCCATCATTAAATTACATTTTCTTGATAAATAGCTATGTTATCAATCAATTGTTTAGATTGTATGTTTTTGTAATTTAAAATTACATATAAAAAAAAAAGTTTATGGATCATATAGTAAATAACATCCGATTAACATAAAAATTGACATGTATGTTAAGAGCATAAAGAACATGCAATCCAATAATTAAATTTTAGCTACAACCGTTAGATTGCATATTTTCAAAACTCTAACCGTTAGATTGCATGTTCTCTACACTTTTAATACACATGTAAAATTGTGTTAATTGGATATTAGTTACTATATGATCTATAAGATTATATTTTATGCATAATTTTAAACTATAAAAACTTGCAAATTAAACAACCTATTGATGATATAACTATTGATCTTTAATTTTCTAGAAATTTTGCAAGCATAGAAGATATAAGAAGAAAATGTAATCCAATAGTAGATTTATCAAAATTTACCTTTAATAAAAAGATATTGGGTAAGATTGTAGCCTTAAGCTATAATCAATTTTGTAGCTAAACTTTGTCGTTTTCAAAATATGTAGTAATATTAGTTTTTTTTTTAAAAATGAAGTTGTAGCCTAAGTTTACAACTAATTTTGTAGCCAAACTTTGTCCAAAAATGAATTTCCTAGAAATTAATAAACTTGCCCAAACACTACCAAAAATTGCATGAATTGAGAAAGCAAGTGAGATAAAGAGCAAGAAATAAAGAGCAGAAATAAAAATTAGCATGTTTCAACTTTCAACTTGAAGGCCTATGTCCACAGTAGAAAATTACAATGGATGGAGTATGTGATATATATAGGAAATACAAGGTAATATGTAAATTATAATTGCATGTTGAATTGCAAAACTACTATAATCCATAGTAGTATACAACCATGGTTTTTAAGTATTTATAGTATTAACTTATTGTATTTTATTATTTCCCTTTTGAATATACAGCACTGTCAGTTTCTTTAAGATCTTCTGATCTTTCTCTATGTGTGTGTGTTAAAATAGGAGGTGTTTGGTACACCATTTCAAACAATAATTTTCAGTTTTTAAACAACATTACACGAATTTTCATATTTTTTCACCCACACATATTTCTACACATGTTTTCCAACAACAAAATACATATTTTTAAATGCATGTACCAAACACCCCTAGTATTCTAAAAAAAAAAAGGGTAGAAGCTGGAAGACACCTCAGAATGGAGGATCAGGCCTGATATGAAATATAGAAAATGCGAGATAGTTGGCAACAACAAACGACACATGGAGACCAAAGAATGTGGTGAAGTACAAGACAAAATGACAAGGAAATAGTGACCGAAGAATGGCATATGCAAGACATCAACAAAGGACAACTTTGTGGTGAAGTACATGAGCTAGTTGGTGGCCTTTGGGGGAACCATACAGGAGCTTCATCTTGTTACCATGTTAAAATCATTTAAGTGAATGAGAAAGTAAAGAGGGATAAATAGACTGGTACCAAAGCGTGACTTGGTTTGGCTTAATAACCTACTTCCAAACAAGTTATACCTTTATTATATTGTTTTTTTTTTAGAATCACAACTCAATATCTTTGTTATATGTAATAGTTATTCATTAGGATTTTCAGTTCCTTAAATTGAGCAATAACATTCCTCTTTAGAAGGTGTGTAATAATTGTTGCGAAATTGCCTCAGATTCCAAATGTGGTTTGGAAAGTCAATTGGATTTTCTAGTTAAAGAAGAAAAAATTAGTTTAGTTATTTTTGGATATCTTTTGACATGCAAAAAAAATTCTTTTGAGTGAAAGAAAAATATATTCCTTTTCATAGAAGTATTGTAATCCTTGTCCACCAAGGAATAGAAATTGAAGTATTATAAACAAATTGTGCTGTAAAGAATTTAATGACTTTAGCCCAAGGATCCTCCCCTATGGGGTGAAGAGAAAAATAATAGAATTGGACATGAAACCAAGAGAAGAAAATGAATTTTTGCTTGGTAGGTAGCACAATGAGAGATACAAAAAGGTTTGGGTTTTGTTGATATTTTTTTTTTTTTGGTAAAAGCACACAAATCAAGTAGAATTTGTGGGGGGTTTTGTTCAATGATGCAGAGTGAAGAAAGACGAGTATATCGCAGTGCACAATGAGTCTGTGTGAAAAGAAGAAGAAACCGCAATGAGCACAATGAGTGTGTGTGACCAAAGAAGATTTTTTCTTTACACAAGGAATATAAATTTGAGATTTCTTGAAAAATATATTGCAATTGATTTTATAATTGTGGATTTATTCAGAGTTTGATTGATTGAAATTGTTAGTTAATTCATATGGGACTAGATTGGGACTCAACAATATCTATTCTTTTTTTCTTTTTCTTTTTCTATTGAGATATAAATCTTATTCCAGTGGGACCTAACACATGAGATTTTTAACATTTTAAATGAAACGTAGAGTAAAGTAAGGGGAACTAAATTTAGCTACAAATTTGGTTGTAACCTAAAGTTACAATTCCCACTAAAATAATTAACATAGTTATATATTTTGAAAATCTAATTGTTGAATTGCATGCTCTTTATGTTTTTGACACGCATATCAAATTTCATGTCAATAAATTGTTATTTACTATTTGACCCATAAACTTATTTTTTATGCATAATTTTAAACTACGTAAACTTGAAATTTAAACATTTGATTGATGACATTACTATTGATATTTAATATTTTAAAAATTTTGCAAGAATGGAGGATATATGAAGAAATGTAATCCAATAGTGGATTTATCAAAATTCACATCTAATTAAAAAATATTAAATAGAATTATAGCCTTAGGTTATGACCAAGTTTATAGCCAAATTTTGTCAAAGTCAGGGATCAAACTCATAATTTTTGCTCTAATTTCATATTAAAATTACTAATTCTCCAAATACCTATCAATCCTCCTAAAAACTTAAACTATTAAGAAATAGAAATTTAACGTCTATATTCAAGGACATCATCAATAAGGCATGGCTTAGGGCCATAAAGTTTTCAGCTTCATAATAGAGGACCATACAAAGTTAATAATTGTAAGGACCACATCTATGATTACTCATGAATAACAATGAAAATTGTCTGCCATTTATCAGTTAGATAAAGTAACTCATGAGTTTATCCAAAAAAAAAAAGGATAACTATACTCATGAATAACAATGAAAATTGTTTGACATTTATTAGTTAGGTGGTTCTCCGCTACATCAGTTATAAAACATGAGGGTGAGGCAGCTGGGGCTTACCTTTTTCTGAAGATCTGAAATGGATTCGTGCATAACCTGGTTCTGCAAGTGAAAGATTATTTTATTAACCATAAAAGTTTTGGCTCACACCACAACACCAAAAACTCCAAAACATTTACTATTACAATGATTTTTACCTTTCTTGTCCTTATATGTTTAAGAGCAGAATCAAGCTGTTGCTCCAAACTCTGAAGCTCTTTAAGACTCAAGGAATCAAGATCTTCTCCCCTGAAATGCCTGCAAAGAAGAGGAAGTAAGTAAACTTCTCTGCTGTTTCTTTCATTATAACAAAGTACACAACTGCCTGTATTCAAGTTTGTACTTTTGATTTCTCTGTAAAACCTCCATCCTTGCTTTAAGCTTTGCATGTTCAAGGTTCCAGCTTCCCTAGAAAAAATTAACGGGTTTAGTCAACGAAAGTACCATTCTTTGTACTTACTCTTTATACTCCCTGTCCAACTGGTGTGGCAGTTGCAATCTGTAATCAATGCCAAATTAATTGCCATTTTGGTTTTTGAAATAGGAAAATAAGAAAATTGTAAGCCACATCAGTCAGAAGCTAGAGTTAGCTTGTATCTAACAAGATTCTTGAATTTGAAATTTATTCAATGGATTAGAAATCACACGTTTGGTTCAAGATCATTTGCAAGAAGCCGCCTCTCTGCATATGAATATCTCTCATATCGTTCAAGGATCCTTTCCATACTGTTATCAAAGGAAATAGCATGATAATCTATTAGTCAGTTGATGAATCAAAACTTCAAGCACATAAAAAGGAGTTTGTAGTTATAACAAATTTAATTTTAATGAATAATTATTCTCAAAATGCCATAGCATGATAATCTATTTCGAGTAACGTTACAGACACAAACTATTTTACAACATTTTTACAAACTAATGTTGTGGCCAACTTCTTACTGGTTTTTATCTAAACTCACCATTAGCATCACTTTTTCATTTACCAATTATTACTTACCATATCGGCCATTTGTAAATTTTTTTATAAAATAATTTTTGTATCTCTAGCATTACTCATCTATTTTTAATAATCTAAACAATCCTCATAATGTGATTACTCTTTTGTATTCGTTAAGAATAGATTTCCCAATAATTTAGATGATGAGATTTTTTAATCTATAATTAGATTTTAAATTAAATGAGAAACTAAATAATATGAATTTTCTTTATTAGTTTGCTTGAAAATAGGATAAATAATTGAACAAATACATAATTACTTTATTAAATTACTTAAATAATACCCTAAATTAGTTTTTTTTCTCACTTTTTATAATTCTGACATAATTAGCTTTTATACTATGAGTTTTTTTAGATGAACTTATTTTTATTGGCTTCTTTTGTTTAAAAGATATGTTGCGTAAAAGTTCAACTATACCTTTTGAAAAGTAGTTTTTAAAAAAGATGCACGCAAGATGGTGGTGAAAGGAAGTAGTATTTTAAGCTAAAACAAACAGATCCTAAGATAGAATAGATATGCTATTAAATTGAAATATAACAAGAAAATGATCTAATCTATAAATTTGTTCTTTGTGTCCTGAATTTTTCATTCAAACGGTAATGCACTTGTACATACTTTTATTCACGTTTTATTTTTTTTTTATGCCAAAATTTTTGCATGCTTTCTGCCTTAGGTTAATTGAAATATGTAAATATTATATATTGTACATATTTCATTCTGGACATTATTAAGAATAATAATTATATATAATAATCCTGTATAAAAAAAATTATATATAATAATCCTGTATAAAAAAAATTATATATAATAATCCCTAGATTTGAGACTTGAACGAAGCATTTATAATCAAAGAAGAATACAAGAAAGACTGAAAGAGAGAAACATAAAGTGCAGGACTAAGATGAAACGTATGTACCACGCGCATGTAATTTCTATTAAAAACTTTTGTAACTTTGTAGTAATCTAAGAGCATTTGTACCCGTCAATGCGATAGAAAAAGTGCTTAATTTTACACGTTCAAATCCAAAAATCATCCACATCAATTAAACTAAAAATATGTAAATTTGCAAAGTTGTTATACCTTTTATATAAATTTACATCGACACTATTCATTTTACATTTATTTTTTAATTCTTTCTTTACATATCTTAAAGATAAAGAAAGAAAGTGAATGATAGTTGTTATATATGAAGAAAGAAAAACAATTAAGAAATTAAGAAAATTGATATTTTAATGCAATAAAGTATGTAATAGATAATCTAATATCGGTGTTTTTAAAAAGTGGTTGTGTAAATTAGAAAAAAATAAGATCTTATCCTAAAATAAATAGAAATTTTTGTACGAGCTAATGAGAATGCTCTAAGGCTATAACACCCTACAAAAAATTAACATGATTACAAATTTTAAAAATCTAACTGTTAGATTGCATGTTATATATATTCTTAACACATATGTCCAATTTCATGTTAATTAGATGTTATTTACTATTCAATTTATAAACTTATTTTTTATATATTAAGCAACAAAATTTGAAATTTAAACATTTGATTGATAACATAACTATTAATATTTGATCTTTTGGAAAATTTGCAAGCATGGAGGATATAAAAAGAAAATGTAATCCAATGGTAGATTTGTCAAAAGTTATATTAAATAAAAATATTTTGAGTGGAGTTGTAGCCTTAGACTACAACTAAGTTTATTGCCAAATTTTGTCTTTCATCCATTATAAACAAAATATTGTAATTTCACTAGTCTACCATAGAAAAAAAAAGGGTGGTATTACATGTTTCGACTACATGTATTCACACTCTCACATAAAGATGGACACCACCCTTGTGGGAGCATTCCATGTGAAAGGGTGAATACATATAGCCCAAATATGATAGATTTTCCCGGGGTAAGGGTGAGGGTGTGGTTATTTCCCTAGACTATCTTAGACACACTCCACTGTGTGAGACATGGGATATGGTAGTGTAGAATAATCCAAAAAAAAAAAAAATTGGAAAAAATCATTTTCCTAAACAAAAGTGGAGCATTTTCTAACTAAAAATCACCACTCATGATGATAAGTTAAAAGAAAATCTTGATTATGAGAGGAAAGTATTTTATTAATCCAATATATGCATCTTTCTCTTATACTACATGAGTCTTACACAAGTATGGAGTCTACACGCCATAAAAAGAAATATGTATACCAAATATATATATAAAATAATTATTGGATTATAAGGAGCTGGCCATGGTAAATATTGTGATAAGTAATGTATAGCACTTCAATGAAAGAGGTTTTGGGGGAGGGGGAGGGGGAGGGGATGTAAGTTCCAGCTAGCTTAACTAGTAAAGTTTTTTATTGTTAAATAAGAGATTTAGGGGTTCAATCCCTGTCTACACAAAAAACCGATTAGTGCCTTGATTTAATGATAATGAGCTATCATCAGAAGTGGTCATCATAGGTTAAAACTTCTAAAAAAAAAAGAAAAGTTGGAAAGGGGGGGTTATTGGCTGTAAGGTATTAAAAAACATTTAAAAGTATGGCATAAAAATGAAAATAAAATATTATACACTGATTTTACTAACAATGTTACGAGTATAATTATTTTCTAACTCTTGATTCTCAACAAAGAAAAAAAAAAATACTAACTATTTGAATAAATTATGTACACAATTGTAGGTTTCATTTGTGGTAGATTCAATATCTGATTTTAAGGGGTGAAAAACTTTTATGTAAGACATGCATAAATGTGCTCACAAGTACATGAGACCAATCAAAATAATAAATAATTATTCATGTGAATACTAAATGATATTTTAATATAATTTTTTTAACAGAGTAACACACTATATCGTTATCTATGACGGGTTTCTTCATTTTACACCTGAATAAATTCTTCTTTTTTTTTCTTTTTTTTCTTTTTTTAAAGTCAAAATTCCAACTAGGATTCATATGAATGGATTTTTAGTAGGCAGACAAACCTAATGTACAATTGGGTGGGGTGAGAATTGCCCCTTAGCCCCACCCAAAATCTTATATATATAAATATATATATATATATTAATGGATTTCCTTTATGCATTTATTTTTTATATAGTTTTTTTTTTTTTAATGTTATATATTAATGGATTTCCTTTATGCATTTATTTTTTATATAGTTTTTTTTTTTTTAATGTCATAACTAATGAATTATATACTTTTCATAGTTCAAACTTCACTAAGAAAGAAAAATATTTCCTATTTTATTAATATCTTTTAAGGTTCAAGATTTATAATGGAAAATAAGGATAGGGAAAAAGATTAAAGAAATGAGTATTAATTAAAAAAGGAAAAAAAAATTGTTTCTTTTCAAAATGATAACAAAATTGATAATAGGATCTCAAATTTCTTATATAATAATTAATTTTTCTTCAAAAAGTTGTATGTAAAGTAATTAATTATGAAAATAACTACATACCAAACTGCCTATTTTGATATTATTTTTTAGATTAATCTTTGAAATTTTCAGTGCAAAGAGGATCATGATATAGTTCTAAAAATTTATTACAATTTGAATATTTTATGAATATATATCTACCAAAATAACACAAGTTTATCTATTTATTTACACAAATTTATATAAATAAATAAATAATAAACACAATACAAATTTGCTATTTATTTTTTAGATTTCATGCATTAAAATATCATTTACTGTGGTTGGCTTTTTATTTTCCAAGTTGCCTCATACATTTATGTGTGGATAATAAATTTTGCCTCCCTAAAATCAAATTTTAGGCTCAACCACCAAGTACAACTCATGTGAATTCGTTGTTTTGGTTAAACCTTACATGTGGATTCTATACATGGTACCCGTATTCATGATAAAAATTTATGTTGGGATATTCTACTATTCATGTGGGTGGAGCGATTATCACTCCCAAAATCTTGAATAATTTTCTTATCTATATAATAATTTATGTAAGACCAAACAATTTTACTTTTGTCAGACCTTTAAAATTGTGCCACAAAAGGTTTGTAGGCCTCACAATTTTAAGCTCAAAGGTCTCTTTGGATACTCTTCTTACTGAAAATACTGTAACAAAATAATTTTTAAATATGTGAATAGTGCCGTGGGATCCAATTTTAAAATTGTTTTTGCTGAAAAGTAAACAGTACAGGGGACCCACAAAAATAAATGCAAACGTGCAATGCAAGCTAAAAAACGCTATCCAAACTCCACCTAATTATACAGTACATTTTAGTGCAATAATGACATATTCTTTCCTATCACATAATAATGGGTCCCACTAATTATTATACTACTTGAGCATTGTATTTTTCTCAATTTTATATCCATTATAATTATATTTCAATGTGTTTTTTAGAGTCGTAAATATAAAGGTTTTCAAATGGTAGAATATAATTTCATATACAAACACAATAATAATAAATGTCTATTTATAACTATCATAGTTATCGAATTTCATATAATAGAAAATTAATTTTTTACCCACTAATAACAACCGGCCACATAGAATTTGTTGTGTAAATATTGTGGACATGACATTGCTCTAAAAAGTAAAATAGGGAGTATCATTTTTGGTTAAATAAAATCTTTCATTTTACTTATATAAATACAAGCTTAATAAATACTTATAATAACTTCTATAATTATTGTCTAATTATTACAATATAAAAATTGCAATTTTTTTTTTCGAAGAGCAAAAATTGCAAAATTATTGCTTCGAGATAAGAATGGAACATTTATAAACAATAAAGAATAAAAAGTGTCACGGCTACAACATTTTCATTATTTCACAACAAATTATAGCCAGTAAATTGTTAGAGCATCAACATCAGTATATGTAAAATTTTTCTATCTGTTTTACACTAAGAACCCACTTTTTTTTTATTTTACAAAAAAATTTTGCAAAAACACCTACATCAGTTCATCTATTATACACTATGTTTTTTTTAAATAATCATTTATTATTTTATTATACACTATGTTTTCATTTTTTAGAACAATACTCTCTCTCTTCTCCACAGCCCGACCATAGAACCACTCCTCTCTATCTCTAAAACTGTCCCTCACAATCTTCCATAGCCAGAGCTCGGCTTGAGCTCCGTCTAAGGCTGAGAGCCCCAAAGCCTTCGCCAACACCAATGGCAGCGAAGATCAACAGCACCACCACAAATAGTGGTCAAAACCCGATCCTTGAACCATCATAGACCCAATTTGGGTGGATATGGTCCGATCTTCACTCTCGCTCTTGGCAGCGACGAACACTCCTCCCAAGCTTCCATGGCAGCGGCAATTCGAGATGGGTTTTGGGTTGATTTGGTTTTTTAATGGGTTTTCCGTTGGAGATAGGAAGCTAGAGAGCAAGGGAATAGAGAGACTAAAAGAGTCAAGGAAGCAAGAGAACGAAGAGAGGAGACAGAAAAAAATTGATTTAATAATCAAATACAAACTACAGTAACCATGTAAATATGCTCGATTACTGTAGTATTTTTGGATATGTACAGTGTTATAGACCCATTTACAAGGGTAGTTTTTGAGGAAAAATGTGTAAAATTCACCACTTTCTCTATTTTCCATGGACTAGTGCAATTACTCTTATTGGTTCTAATTTGAATTCACAACTTAAATTACTTTTTGCCTAGCCATAACAATTAATAACAACTTGACATATAAAATTTATTGTGAAAGTATTATGAAAATATTGTTAACATAGCATTTCTTATAAAGAATAAACGTTAAAAAGAGCAATAGAGGACTCTATCTAGGTTACTATTGGACTTAGACGCTAGATATTCCACGTGCATGCAATTGTAATTTCTATTAAAATTTACAATACAAAAATGGTAATTTTTATTGCACACACTATACACATAATTTGATTTTTAAGTTATGATTGCAGTTCAAAAACTCAAATATATGTATGTTACATGTAATGGGCAACCTATATGCAAAAGGGTCCAAAAGAAGTATCACTATTTTCCTTTTATTTTTCTTTTTTCTTTTTTATTACATTGGTACGAGAGATGCTGGGCATATGGTGGGATCCACTGCACACTAGGATATGAGACATGGTGGCGCTGAAGAATAAAAAAAAAACACAAAAGAAAACTAGTTCATTTTCTTCATAGAACACACACATTACTTGATTACAAAGGAGGGTGGAAATGAGGTGATCTTTGTGATAAGTAAGACATTAATCCTTCCCAAAGATCAGCTCCTAGCCAACCAAATCAACCCTTAACCAAAATCACAAGTTCCCTCTTTCTATCTAGAACTGATCATCATTATATTGGTGAAATAATCCCGTGAACTCTTTATTTATTTTTTATTTTTTTAAATAATCCCGTGAACTCAACTCTGTTAAAAAGTAGCTCAGGCAAGGGAGAGGCTTATTTTCTAGTAAGATAATCTATTTTTGTTCAAGCACCCAAATATGATCATATGTATCAAATTGGATATCTTTAGGATTTCCAATTCGCATCATACCGCTCACATACTGTTGTAACCCAACTCCCCAATAGTAAGAGATAGCCCAACAATGTGTAAAGATTTTTATTTATATTTTTTATATATATTTATTTCAAGAGTCCGAATTTAGTAAAAATAAGGTGTAAAACTCATATTTTACACCATCTAATTAGAAATTTCCACATCAATTATTTACTTAAAACTTTATACATCCTACTACACCTAATAATATTTCAATAAACTCTCACTTGAGTTGAATTTTCAAATAGGTATTAGAATTGATTGTGTGTGGTTGTGCCTACTCTTTAATATGTGATAAGATGGTGTGACAAAAATGGGATTGTTAAGTATAAAACTTGGATTTTACACCACATCTTTATAGAATTTAATCTCTAATTTCAATGTTGAAAACTTATCTAATTATCTTTTATTTACTCTTTTGGATATTAGTGGTAGAGTCCTTAGTAATTCACTCTCTAATTCTCTTACTCACTCAATATGGTAGTTCTTCGAGGGAACTAGTCCTCCACTGATTCTTCGAGGGAATCAACCTCCAAGTTAGTCTCAATGAGAGCTAAGTAAATGTATTCTTATTATCCCTTATGTTACAATCATTTCAGTCTTTATACTAGTTATTGTCTTACTGTTGGTACTCCTTATTACAGCACACACTCCAACTAACAATGTACAATACTTTGATGCTTGCTCTAACTGATTTGCTCTAACTGATTTTGTACAAGTACCTACTGCACACAATTATCACAGCTATGATGTCTTGTACCTAACATTACCCTCCCCTTTTAAAGAACCTTGCCCACAAGGTGAGGGAATTGGTGCTGTAGCCTGTGAAGGAGCTCCCAAGTAGCATCATCTGGTGAAGAACCATCCCACTGCACGAGAACCTCAGTAACCTGTCTCTGCCTCCTTAACTGGACTGATCTCTGCTGCAATATTGCAACTGGTTCTGGAGATAAGTGACCCTGGTCATCCACTGGTGGTAGTGTAGGAAGAGGAGAGATGTGCTGACCAAGCTTAGCCTTCAAGCATGAGACGTGAAAAACAAGGTGAATGCATGAAGTTGGAGGTAAGTCCAGCTTATAAGCAACAGAACCAATCTTCTGCAGAACTTGAAAAGGGCCAAAGAACTTAGGTGCCAATTTCCCAACCTTCTTTAATCGAATGGTCTGCTGTCTAAAGGGCTGCAACCTGAGGAAAACCCAATCCCCCACCTCAAAGTGTCTCTCCACTCTATGCTTGTCAGCCTTAAAAAAAAAAAAAAAAAAAAAAAAAAAAAAGGCCCTTGCACATAAATGTATAAAACTTGGGCTAGTTCAGACAACTACAAGACGTAGGAGGCCCTGTCTAGTAAGCCAATTAGTCAGATTCCACAGCCCAACACTCGTGTTCAGTTCATAATATGGTCAATTACTCTAGAGAATAGGGTTACAACAAATTTCACAATTAGTGACGTCACATATTGTTATTAATTGATTAAAAATTGATGTTAGTGATGGACTTAAATAAGAAACTATAAAAATTTGAAAACCCAATTATAATGAAATTTTTTGTATTTGTAGAAATCTTAGCATGAAGAGATGAATTCTTATTGAATTAGCACTTGACATGAGGGTGTACAATGTAATATTGCATCTTGATGATGTGATCTCTTTCTTGGATGAAAAATGCAAATTCACCCTTGGATCAAATCTAAACTTGAATAAAAGGGCAGAGCAGAAGAGTCGAGCTGTGGGGACAATAGCTCCCCGGGCTCCTGCAAAAACTGCCTTTCCCCCATTGATGTCCTTTTCCACTGAAAAAACAAAACAAAAGGTAAAAACAAAAACAAAAAACATATATACCTCTCACTTTTTTTGGTAGTAGAATTTGAAAATTACTTTCTCTTTCAATAAAGTCCAACAAATTGTTCTATTACATTTTGTATATTTAGGATTCAACTCAAATTTGAAAAGAAAAAAAAAAAAAATCCATTTTGCGCTTTTTTTTTTTTTTCTTTTTTCTTTTTTCTCTTTTACAACTTTTTATAGGTTACGCTCCATTTATAGTCGGACATCTATTTAAATAAAAACAAAAACAACTGATACAAGACATGGCCTAACAGTGAATTGCCAATTATCAAAACAATGTAACATATTTGTAAAAATTGGAAATGAAAGATATGTACTTAGGGTAGAAAAAATAAAAAAAAGATTAAGTATATTACAAATTCTTAAGAATTGGAATCTTGAGAATCATTTAGTTAGTTAGAAAATAAAATGAATTAAACATAGGCGACTAATTAATATAGGAGTCTAATGCATTATAATGACTACGTTGACAACGCATGGTGACATGGCACAAGGCCAGCAGCCAAGCCTAAGGGTTCATTTCACATACGCCATAATGTTGTTGTAGCAAAATTCACATGTGCTAGGTTCTTAGAATTTTGATGGGAAAAATAGATACTAGCACTAGCACATGCACATGCACAATTTTTGGAAGATGTTAAAAGTAGGCCAAAATAGCACAATAGTATTATTTACCGAAATATATATCAATCTACCACTATTTTGAAAATATTTGAAAAATTCACTACTTTTTGGGTACCCAAGTTTTTCATGGTATTCGAGTTCATGGAACTCAAGTATCATGGAAAAATTTTGAAAATTTTTTATGGTACTCGATGTTAGAGTCCTTAGTAATTCACTCTCTAATTCTCTTACTTACTCAATATGGTAGTTCTTCGAGGGAACTAGTCCTCCACTGATTCTTCGAGGGAATCAACCTCCAAGTTAGTCTCAATGAGAGCTAAGTAAATGTATTCTTATTATTCTCTTTCTGTTACAATCATTTCAGTCTTTATACTAGTTATTGTCTTACTGTTGGTACACCTATTACAGCACACACACTCCAACTAACAATGTACAATATTTTGATGCTTGCTCTAACTGATTTTGTACAAGTACCTACTGCACACAATTATCACAGCTGTGATGTCTTGTACGTAACATTACCCTCCCCTTTTAAAGAATCTTGCCCACAAGGTGAGGGAATTGGTGCTGCAGCGTGTGAAGGAGCTCCCAAGTAGCATCCTCTGGTGAAGAGCCATCCCACTGCACAAGAACCTCAGTAACCTGTCTCTGCCTCCTTAACTGGACTGATCTCTGCTGCAATATTGCAACTGGTTCTGGAGAGAAGTGACCCTGGTAATCCACTGGTGGTAGTGTAGGAATAGGAGTGATGTGCTGACCAAGCTTAGCCTTCAGGCATGAGACGTGAAAAACTGGGTGATGCATGAAGTTGGAGGTAAGTCCAGCTTATAAGCAACAGAGCCAATCTTCTGTAGAACTTGAAAATGGCCAAAGAACTTAGGCGCCAATTTCCCAACCTTCTTTAATCGAATGGACTGCTGTTTAAAGGGCTGCAACCTGAAGAAAACCCAATCCCCCACCTCAAAGTGTCTCTCCACCCTATGCTTGTCAACCTGAAGTTTCATTCTGTCCTGAGCAGCAACTAAATTAGTCTTGAGAAGACTCAAAATCTGCTGTCTATCCTGCAAATACTCCTTAACAACAGCAGCCTTAGTAAGTCCAGGAATATAATCCAAAAGTGTGGGTGGTTGAAACCCATAAAGAGCTTCAAAGAGAGTAAGTTTAGTAGCTGTATGATAGTTGGTATTAAACCAAAACTCAGCTAGAGGCAACCACTCCACCCATTGCTTAGGTTTGTCTCTTGCAAAGGCTCTGAAATACTGCTTAAGGCTTTTGTTGACCACCTCTGTCTGGCCATTAGATTGAGGGTGATAGGTAGAGGACATAACCAACTCAACCCCTTGCAATCTAAATAATTCCTCCCAAAACTTAGAAGTAAAGATAGGGTCCCTATCACTAACTATAGAGTTAGGCATCCCACGTAACTTGAATATGTGTTGCATGAACAAAGAAGCAACCTTAGCAGCTGTATAGGGATGGGATAAAGGGATGAAATGAACAAACTTAGTAAGTCTATCCACTACCACAAGCAAAACATCCTGTTTTTGAGATTTGGGCAATCCTTCCACAAAATCCATACTGATAGAGGTCCAAGGAGTATGAGGAATAGCCAAGGGTTGTAAAAGACCAGCAGGCCTACTGGTTTCATGTTTGATTCTCCGGCATATATCACAGCATTTAATATAGTCCTTTAAATCTTGTTTCATTCCCCACCAAAACCAATCCCTTTTGGCTCTATGAAAAGTTTTCAAATAGCTTGAGTGCCCACCTAAAGGACTGTCATGCACCAAGCTCAACACTTTAGACTTCAAACTGCAGCTTCTGCCCAAAAAAATTCTACCCTTGTAAAGCAACAAACCATTCTGCAAACTGAACTTGCCAGAAGCTTCAGAACTGCCAGTAATGGACTGCAAAATTTGTTGGACCTCTGCATCTCCATGATAACTAGCCTTAAGCTCGTCAATCCAAGTAGGAGTAGGAAAGGAAATGAGAAACAAACAGCTATTGGAATCAACTTGGAAATCAATACAAAACAAACTGCTAACTGCCTCTGAAAGTACCTGATGTTCATCAAGGTTCTCACTCCTCGGTTTCCTAGATAAGGCATCAGCTACAACATTTTCCTTCCCTCTCTTATAGGCAATAACAAAAGAGTATCCCAGCAACTTAGTGATCCATTTCTGTTGCATAGGAGTTCCAATTCTTTGCTCCAACAAATGTTTCAAACTTTGATGATCTGTTTTAATAACAAATGGTTTACCCAATAGGTATGGTCTCCACTTCTTTATTGCTGTAGCCAAAGTAAGTAACTCCTTCTCATAAGTGGATAAATGAATGCTCCTGCCTTTCAAGGCTTGACTATGAATAGCAATTGGTCGACTTGCTTGCATTAACACAGCTCCAATACCATAACTTGAAGCATCACATTCTACCAAGAAAGGCTGAGAAAAATCTGGTAAAGCAAGGACTGGAGGATGAGAAACAGCCTCTTTAAGATTATGGAATGCCAAATCAGCCTTTTCATTCCACTCAAATGCATCTTTCTTGAGTAAAGTAGTAAGTGGGGCAGCAATAAGACCATAATTTCTAATAAACTTCCTATAATATCCAGTTAAACCAAGGAAACCCCTCAAGGACTTCACAGTCTTAGGAATAGGCCAATCTAACATGGCTGCTGTCTTCTTAGAATCTGGCTGCACCCCTTCTCTAGAAATAATATGCCTTAAGTACTCAACTTCAGAACATGCAAAGGCACATTTGCTTCTTTTGGCAAAAAGCTTATTGTTTAGTAAAGCTTGTAAAACAGTTTTGAGATGCAAGACATGAGAACTCAAATCAGGACTATACACTAGTATATCATCAAAAAACACCAGCATAAACTTCCTAAGAAATGGTTTGAATACATCATTCATGAGAGATTGAAAGGTTAAAGGAACATTAGTCAACCCAAAGGGCATAACTAAAAATTCATAATGGCCTTCATAAGTTCTAAATGCTGTTTTCTCAATATCCTCCTCTTTCATTCGAATTTGATGATAGCCCGATCTCAAATCTAACTTAGAAAATACCCAAGCACCACTTATTTCATCCAATAGCTCATCCACCACAGAAATAGGAAACTTATCCTTCACTGTATCTTTATTGAGAGCTCTATACTCCACACACATTCTCCAACTACCATATGCTTTCCTTACTAATAAAACAGGAGATGCAAATGGACTTTGGCTATTTCTAATAGAACCAGAGTTAAGTAGGTCTGTAACAATATTCTCAATTTCTGATTTCTGATAAAAAGGGTACCTGTATGGTCTCTGACATATTGGTTGAGTTCCTGGCTTGAGAACAATCTGGTGCTCATGTCCTCTACATGATGGTAAGCATTTTGGTTCCTCAAAAACCACAGCAAAATCCTCTAGCAAGGACTGCACCTCTAGTGGAAGAAGCTGCTGTGCAGATGACTCCAGTGGGTGCTGTGACACAATTTGCAGAAGCAGCCCCTTCTGGTTTGATTGTTTAAGAAACTGATCTCCAGCTTGTATGACTGAACCTGTGGGCTTGATGCCTTGCAACCACACCTTCGAACCTTGATGCAAGAACTCCATCTTCAATTGTTTAAAATCCCAACTGATCAGACCAAGTGTACTTAACCATTGGGTGCCTAAAACCACATTACAACCCCCCAATGTTAAAACATGCAGATCCACCAAGAAGTCTGTGCCTTGCATTTTGATCAACAAATCTTTACATTCACCCTTAGTTCTGATCAATTCTCCATTAGCCACCCTAACCTCCAAAATCCTTGTAGTATCTATAGCCAATTGCAAGGTTTTAACCAACACAAAATCAAGGAAATTATGAGAACTTCCAGTATCCAAAAGTATCACAACCCAATGCCCTTTAATCTAACCCAAAACCCTCATAGTTCCTGGTGAAGGGCTGCACAACAGAGCATATAAAGTAATATCAGCTTGATCTAACTGAAATTCTGCATTATCCCCCACTTCGACAATTTCAACTTCATTAACCTCTTGCACTTCTTTTATCATGAACAGCTTCAGACCCTTACACTTGTGTTTGGGCTGCCATTTCTCATCACAATAGTAACACAGACCCTTTTTTCTTCTTTCTTCCATTTGAGTTGAAGTAATCTTTTGTATAGGAACTCTTGCCTTAGACTCATTCTTACTGTCAGATTTTTCCATTGGTTGTTCTTGCCAACTGCTTCTGCTAAACTTAGAAAATGGCCTATAGACCTTCTTGCAAGTGGACAAATATTCTTCTTGAATTTTAGCTTACCCAAAGGCAGCATTCAGAGTTCTTGGATTTTGCATCCTCACTGCCAATCTTACTTCATCTCTTAAACCACTCAAAAAACAACTAAGCTTGTGAGATTCAGATAAGTTCCTAATTCTGTTACTTAACATCTCGAATTGGCTCTTGTAAGCAGCCACAGTAGTAATCTGTTTTAACTTGGTTAAGGCTTCCATGGGATCATCATATGATGAAGGTCCAAATCTAACTTGAATGGCCCTGACAAAGGTCTCCCAAGAATCCAAAGATCTCTCACAATCTTGGAACCATATCAATGCCTCATCATCAAGATGATAAGAAGAATTCCAGATCTTTTCTTCCTCAGGTATTTCATAGTAACGAAAGAATTGCATAGCCCTAAAGATCCAAGCAGAAGGATCACCATCACTAAATCTGGGAAATTCTAACCTGATAGACCTAGGAATTAGAGCACCAACCTCAAGTCGTGGATGGCGCATAGGCTGTTGCAGCACCTCTGCTTCAAGACATTGATTTTCTTGGTGATGAGCTGTTCTTTCCCCTTGATTAACTGGTTGTTGTACTGTTGGTAACCTCTCTTCCAACATAGCTTGCATTCCTCTGAAATTGCTATCCAATTGTTCCAATCTTCTTGAAATAATTTCCATGGTAAAAGCATGATCATCCAGTCTCTGTTGTACCAGCGAAACAGAGTCACTCAACAGAGAATATTTGGTTTCTTGCACCATGGCTGAACCTACTCTAATACCAAATGTTAGAGTCCTTAGTAATTCACTCCCTAATTCTCTTACTCACTCAATATGGTAGTTCTTCGAGGGAACTAGTCCTCCACTGATTCTTCGAGGGAATCAACCTCCAAGTTATTCTCAATGAGAGTTGAGTAAATGTATTCTTATTGTTCTCTTTCTGTTACAATCATTTCAGTCTTTATACTAGTTATTGTCTTACTGTTGGTACACCTATTACAGCACACACACTCCAACTAACAATGTACAATATTTTGATGCTTGCTCTAACTGATTTTGTACAAGTACCTACTGCACACAATTATCACAGATGTGATGTCTTATACCTAACACTCGAGTTCCATGAACTAGAGTTCCATAAAAACAATTTCGGAAATTTTGAAGGCTATTTTTTCAAAAAAATTAAACTCGAGTTTTACAAACTCGAATTTCAAAAAAATAATAGGTTGTTAAATGTTTCACAAATAATGGTATATTACAAAATATTTCGCAAAAGAGTAGTATTTGGCAGTTAAAAGTAAGTAAAAGTCAAGTACTTCTCTTCTCAAAAAATAAAAAAAAAATAAAAAAAAAATAATTTACGTGCTTAATTAAAAGTTGCATGTGATTATATATTACGATTATATTCTATTGGTTCATGCAAATATGTCTCTTCCCAAGAAATTCACGTTTTGCCTATAAATACCCTTGGACGTTTATTTGAACAATACATAATTTTTATTTCCACAGACACAATTATGTAGTCTTTGATCACCACCCTAATGGGGCTGCCATTCATGTTTAGGACAAACAATCCAGTCCATCAAAACTGCTCTTAGTCATTCAACCCCCAGTTTAGTTCTGTCATTGGTCAAACTCCTCTTCGGTTTTCAATTACCAGGACAAAATTGGGAAATGCCCCGTTTGGGTAAAAATAGCAGCATAATGCCATTTTCTCCAAACTATATAGGGAAATACCCCTCTTTTGTAACTCGATTTTCTCAAAATCGAGTTAGGCCCTATAGCGGCGTTTTTTAGGAGCCTATAGTGACCTTTTTAGGACCTATAGTGGCGTTTTTTAACTCGATTTATAAGAAATCGAGTTATAGGTAAAAAAAATTAAAAAAATTGCCTATAACTCGATTTTATGGAAATCGAGTTACAAAACGTCACTATAGATCCTGAAATTGTCACTATAGGTCCTTAAAAACGCCGCTATAGGGCTCCAGAATTTTTTTTTTTTATAACTCGATTTTGAGAAAATCGAGTTACAAAAGAGGGGCATTTTCCTATATAGTTTGGAGAAAAGGGCATTATGCTGCTATTTTTACCCAAATGGGGCATTTCCCAATTTTGTCCTCAATTACCAAACCTATCTCCCTCCAAATTTGGTTTTCCTTCGTTAATTAAGCTCCACTCTCTCTCTACCTCCAAACTCTTCACCTTCATATCCAATGAGCCCCAAACAAACAAAAAATCTCATCCAATTTAAAAAGGAAAACAATATATTTTAAAAAGGATATGGGGGATCAGAGGTCACATTTAGGCGGGTGGATTACGTGTATGGATCTGGTAGAATGTGTGTAGGTGGAATGAGTTGTGAGAGGTGATTTTTTCTTTTTTTCTTTATTTCATTTTACATTATTTCAAACACTTGACATATTTTTTGGGAGCACTTTCAAAATGTAACTAAACACTACGGGAAAAAGAACATTTTCTTCCGAAAACATTTTTAACTGAAAATATTTTACATCAAAAAACAATTTACAATGAAAAAAATGGAAAAGTTATAATTTTTTTGGTCTACAAATATTCTTGAACTCATGGCCCTGCCATCAATCATGTGTTGGGCCCACATTTTTCCTAATATGGAGGGTTATGGAGTGAGATATGAGCTCAGACAGTAGGTCCCTTATATATATCTTATTGAATATGTTATTTTCCTTTTTTTTTTCCTTTTATTTATTTATATATATATATATATATATTTTTTTTGAAAAAATTGCACAGCCCTAAAGATCCAAGCAGAAGGATCACCACCACTAAATCTGGGAAATTCTAACCTAATAGGCCTAGGAATTAGAGCACCAACCTCAGGTCGTGGATGGCGCATAGGCTGTTGCAGCACCTCTGCTTCAGGACATCGATTTTCTTGGTGATGAGCTGTTCTTTCCCCTTGATTAACTGGTTGCTGTACTGCTGGTAACCTCTCTTCCATCATAGCTTGCATTCCTTTGAAATTGCTATCCAATTGTTCCAATCTTCTTGAAATAATCTCCATGGTAGAAGCATGATCATCCAATCTCTGTTGTACCAGCGAAACAGAGTCACTCAACAGAGAATATCTGGTTTCTTGCACCATGGCTGAATCGGCTCTGATACCAAATGGTAGAGTCCTTAGTAATTCACTCTCTAATTCTCTTACTCACTCAATATGGTAGTTCTTCGAGGGAACTAGTCCTCCACTGATTCTTCGAGGGAATCAACCTCCAAGTTAGTCTCAATGAGAGCTAAGTAAATGTATTCTTATTATCCCTTCTGTTACAATCATTTCAGTCTTTATACTAGTTATTGTCTTACTGTTGGTACTCCTTATTACAGCACACACTCCAACTAACAATGTACAATACTTTGATGCTTGCTCTAACTGATTTGCTCTAACTGATTTTGTACAAGTACCTACTGCACACAATTATCACAGCTATGATGTCTTGTACCTA
Source organism: Quercus suber (assembly GCF_002906115.3). Taxonomy (NCBI): domain Eukaryota; kingdom Viridiplantae; phylum Streptophyta; class Magnoliopsida; order Fagales; family Fagaceae; genus Quercus; species Quercus suber. The sequence goes on along the minus strand of NW_027069767.1, from coordinate 430,923 downwards.
ACAATTAGTTTGTATTCTAAACATCATTTAATGACCATGAATTCACTTCATTAAGCATTATTACTCTTAAATTGATAATCCTATATGTTTAACAATATATGAACAACAAAATGCTTAATAATATATAAAATAAAATAAAAAACATACTTAATAATTAATCAATACACGTATCTCCATTGTACCCTAGTTTTTCATAAATCACCATATCTCGTATTATAGTGTACCCATACCTTTGCTTCTTAGTTTATTTTAGGAAGAAGTAAACTTCAAACAATATCTCCTCCTATTAATCTACTACGTGCTAGTTTATAAAATTATCCGTGTATATTATTTCAACAAATCACATGATTCTTTTAAAAAGTCATGTGACAAAAACTAAACATAAATAGTCTTTTTAATAGCTTCAAATTGGTTTAAAGTAAACTTTTTCCTTGATTTTTTTTCAATGGGTTTTTATTATTGTACTGTTTTTTGGCTGAATGAGTTTAAAAAAAAAATGCACCATTTTTTTTGGATGTATGCATTATTTTTTTTTCTCAGCAGGTTTCAAAAGTGTACAATTTTTTGGCTGAATGGGTTTCAAAAGAGTAATGTGGACACTATTTTAACACAATTTTATGCCACAACTCATCACATGACGAATTATAATTAATAAGAGTGTGTCCCCACATGACCCATTAACACACCCTTACCGATCCCAATCCGCCATGTAGCAAATTGTCACAACAAATTGTACTAAAAGTGATGTACATATCTTTACTTTTCAAAATTGTACCCTCTTTTTGTTAGATGGGTTTCAAAACTGTACTCATGTCACGGGAAAGCTAGATGTACCATTCAATTGTGTAATTTTGGCTCATAAGCTCATGATAGTATTACTAATTGTATGTGCCTACATGCTTTTGTCTTCCGGTTACAATGAATTACAATCTCTTTCTTTTTTCTTTTTCTTTTTTTGCAGGCAAATCTTTTTTTTTTCGTTTTTTAGTTACATGTTTTGCTAGGGAGGAACTTTAACAATACATTATTTTCTTGAACTTCCCCTAGAAATCGGTGCCAAGTTACAAAACCATGCTCCTATGTGTGTACACTCTCCGTGTGTAGGTGTCAACTTTATGTCCAGTCATGCAGACAAATCAAAGTTACAGAGTGGTTCTTCTCTTTTTTAGAGAAGATTTACTGTTTTCTATCTTCAATTTAAGAAAAATAAAACATTGAATAAAAGTTTGTTTGTAACATTTTATTGTGTAACTAAAAAAAAATTAAATCTATTTTCTTAAAACGCAACTAAACAAACCCCCTAATCTGCTAATCTCCTTTAGAGAGGACAAAGAAGAGAGGAATAAGAATTTTTAAGTCAATCCCATGTACAGCAAGAAACACCTGAAATAATGTGGAATGCTACGTTTAAACCTAACAAATCTGCCATAGATTCTTTCTCTTTCTCTCTCTCTCTCTCTCCGTAGAAAACATAGGATAATTGGACGGAAAAGAATCTTTATGTATTGTATGTATCATGTATATATGTCTAAAAGTATCTGTTACACAAAAAGGGTTGTTTTCACCCAAAAATCAAGAATGAAAACATAAATCCTAAAACAACAATGGAATTATAGTTTCTCTAAATCTTGAACATTTCATCCAGCACATCAAAAAGAATATAATTTGCAGCAAGAAATGAGGGTATATCAATCAAAAAATAACAAGAGTAGAGACCATATAGTATTGACCAAAAAAAACAAAAAAAGATGGTCTTTTTGTCAAGAAAGGAGGCCTCAAAGAAGACTAAAAGAGAGACTTCTATATACATTGAACCAATAAGACCAAACAAAAAAAAAAAAAAAAAGCTAAGACTGTATGATATGATATTCTATATTGAACACAAAAGAAGAACAAAAAATGAAAGCAACAATAATAAATATTTCTCTTACCAAGAATCCGTAGAGTACTCAAAGAGCTTCCCTTTGGTAGAGAACACAATCAAGGCGACCTCAGCATCACAAAGCACAGAGATTTCATGGGCTTTCTTCAACAAACCTGACCTTCTCTTTGAGAAAGTGACTTGCCTGTTGATCTTGTTCTCGATCCTCCTCAACTGAACTCTTCCTCGGCCCATAATTTTTTAGTTTCTTGACCCCAAACAAAAACCCAATAACACAAATATGGAGAAGACAAACACAGAGAAAAGAGAGAAAGAGAGAGAGTTGTTGTTTTTGTTTTTCTTATTATCTCTCTCTCTCTCTCTCTGTTGGTATATTTAGGAGTGAAATTTAGTTAACACAGTGCAAATATGAAAGAGGAAGGTCTGTCTTCCTATGCGTATATTTATAGGAAGTCGAAAAACCAGTTGGACCAGTGGAGGATGGGTTTGATGAGAGGGATAAGTGGGATTGGAAAAACGAGGTGGTTTCGTCAAAAACGTTGTCGATTTTTGATTGGTTTGACGTACTAAACAACAGTGTTGTACCTGATTTGTAACACTCTCTCTCTCTCTCTCTCTCTATATATATATATATATATATATTTATATGTATGTATATGTATATGGGGATCGAAGCCACATGCATCAACAACAACAATGGTGGTCCACATGGCTTTTGGTACGCATTATATGTTCGTGCCTCCAGGGAGCTTTGTACGATATTTAAACCTTTCTTTTGCTCTGATTGTGTTTTGTTTGTTCCATCTTACACTCTAATTGCTGACGGCGCTTTAACCATTGTGTATTTGAGCCTTTTTTTTTTTTTTTTTTCTCTTTTTTAAGCTATGTATATATTCTTTTGGGGGACCAAAGTTAATGTTGTTGGGTTGTGTTGCTTTCTGTTTCTTTTATCATTTTACTTACTGGAAATAGGGTTTTTTTTTTTTTTTTAATCATTTTTTTTCCTGACTGAATGGTCCAGGGAAAAAATACTTATGCCCTCCAACGTGGAATTGTGTGGGAACTAGGGACCCATTTACAAGTTACAAGGGTTTATGGGGACGAAATGGCTAAATAACCATAAAATCCTAACAATATAATTAGTTGTCAACGTTTTCAAACTATTTTTTTTTTAGCACCTCGAGTCTCAGAAAATCGAGTTATGCGCTCATACCTCGAGTCTTTGATGCTCGATTTTTATAGTTTGACCTGGCCTAGTTCCACGTGGCATCCCACGTGGAACTCGAGTCTCTGAGACTCGAGGTCCAAATCAAAAAAATTTGAAAATATTTTAAGTATGCAACTCTCTCGTCTACAAACCAAAATACCAAAAAAAAAAAAAACAAATCAGATCACAGAGGGAGAGAAAGAGTCTAGAAAAAGATGCTCAAATACCATATATATGTGTTCATCAGAAGGAAAAAAAAAAAAAGAGAAACCCAAAAAAAAAGCTCCAGGCCGGCAAGTCCCAGGCCGGCGCGACCGGCGCCGCAGTGCGGCCAGGGTCGCGCGCGACCCAGGGCTGCGCGGCCCGAGTCGCGCAGGTCGCGCGACCCAGGGGTCGCACGGTCAGGTCGCGCGACCCAGGGCCGCGCAGGTCGCGCGACCCAGGGCCGCGCAGGTCGCGCGACCCAGGGCCGCGCAGGTCGCGCGACCCAGGGCCGCGCAGGTCGCGCGACCCAGGGCCGCGCAGGCCGCGCGACCCCTGGGTCGCGCGACCCTGGGTCGCGCCTGTTTCTGGGTTTTTTTTTTTTTTTTTTTTTTTCTTCTGGCTTTCGGCTTGTTTCTTCTTCTGCGGGTTTTTTTTTTCTTCATGCTGTGATTTATTTCTGGGTGGGTGTGGTTTTAAATATTATCTTAGACCTCGAGTCTCTGAGACTCGAGTTCCACGTGGGATGCCACGTGGAACTAGGCCAGGTCAAACTATAAAAATCGAGCATCAAAGACTCGAGGTATGAGCGCATAACTCGATTTTCAGAGACTCGAGGTGCTAAAAAAAAAATAGTTTGAAAACGTTGACAACTAATTATATTGTTAGGATTTTATGGTTATTTAGCCATTTCGTCCGGTTTATGGACTTTTATGGGCCACGTCATATATATGACTTCCCATCTCATATATGCATGGTTGTGTGTCTTGAGATTTTTTGTATTCTTTTGTTTGTCTCAATAAAAATAACATTTTTTTTATACGGCAATAAAAATGACTTGATTTAGGCTGCACTTGTTTTGGATGAAAATAATTTCTTGAAACCATTTTTCGTAAAATAGGCTTTTAGTTGGTTTTGAAAATAGAATTTTTTGGAAATCATTTTCATTTAACTGTAAAATTTGCTTTGACCACTAAAATGCATTTCCGTTCGTATTTTCACTTCAATTGATTTCTGGAGAGAGAGAGAGAGAGAGAGAGAGAGAGAGAGAGAGAGAGAGAGAGAGAGAGAGAAGGGAGCGCGACGTCGCCGGCGAACCTGAGGTCCAGTCTGACGATCACACGCACCAGATCGCATCAGTCTCGTCACCGGCGAACCCCGAGCACCGCGCCGCTCAATCTCGCCTTTGATCTTGCCTCCGCCGCACGTTCTCGCCTTTGCCCCAGAGCCTTCGACCCACCGATCTTCGACCTTTGACCTTCAATCTTCGATCTTCGACCTTCGACCTTCGACCCGCTCGATCTCTTTCTCTGTGTGATTTTGATTCCTGTGTGATTTTTTATTTTTGTTGTTGTTGTTGAATTGGATTTTGTTCTGTGGATTGAAATTTTCTGTTGTTGTTGATTTTTGTTGTTGTTGTTGAAATTTTCTGTAATAAAATTTGTTTGGATGCTAAGAATATAGCTGAGAAAATGTGAAAATTTTGTAAGAAAATAGCATTTTCAGAATAGAACCAAACACATGAAAATATTTTCCTCAACAATTTTCATAATACAACCAAACACTTGACAGCAACCTAGACCGCCAATTTGCATTGCCCTTACCGCCACATCATCCACGCTGACCACCCTTACCACCACTCATCAGTTGGAGTTCCAAGAGACTGTGCCAGAGAGAAGGGAAAAGAGACGAGGGGCTTTTCGCAAGGAAGAGGGAAGAAGGTGGGGGTGTCGGTTTGTGCGTTAGAGAGATATGGAAAATGTTTTACTGCTGTCTTAAGGCTATATTTGGATCGACAAAAATTGATTTCCAAAAAAATTTTCTACCTTTGCGGATGTTTAGAGCAGCAGAAAATGTTGGTCAACCAAAAATTGTTTTCCGGTTGACCTTAAAATAAAGGAAATTATAACGAAGATTAGTTTGCAGTTTCATTTTCAATAAACCATTTTCTTCTTATCCCAAAACTTATCAACTAATGAACCTCTCAACCCCCACTACTGTCGGTCATGATATATATATATATATATATCTAAAATTTTTATTTTTTTTATTATATGTGCTTGGAAGAAGAAAACATGTGAGAAAGTAGTAGAAAATATGCTTTCCATAACATTTTTAGGAACGCAACCAAACACTTCAAAATAATTTCTTTTCCAAAAAATTATTTTCACCTAAAAATATTTTACGATTTGAAAATATTTTTCATCAAACCAAACACAGTAGGGTAAAATATTTTACGAGTTTTTTACACAAATTTTTAGTCAATTGAAAATATTTTCCAAGTTTGACTATATTTTACAAGTAAACAAACACTTGAAAATGGGAAACTATTTTCCATAAAATATTTTACATCAAAACAGATGCAACGTTAGTTTCGCTGTAAAATGTTTTACGAAAAATATTTTCAGAATTTTACTATGTTTGTTTCATTGTAAAACTTAGTCAAACTTGAAAAAAAAAATTTGTTGACCGTAAAATCTTTTATAAAATGTTTTAAAATATTTTACTTTTAAAAACTTGGTAAAATAATTTACAAAAACACATAGTAACTTTCCTATTTGGTGGGTGGGTCATCAATTTTGTAGCCTAGGACACCGACTCTGTTAGCCAAAGCCAGCGGTTCGGCAGCTAGAGTTCGCAATTTGATGGCCGAAGCCATCATTTTTGGTAATTTGCGCTTGGAAAATTTTACATATCATACCAAACACCTAAAAATGTTTTTAAATATAAAATAAAAAAAATTTTATAGGGAATCAAACGAAGCTTAAATTAAACTAAAAAAATGAGTTGGTAAAATATATAAACCCAATATTTATTCACTTTTAATCATGACCTTTAAATATACATTTATATGAGTTCTGATCAAAGTTGTCTAGAAAACTACTAAAGTTTTTATCAATCTTAAGGGTGAAGCTTGTGAGTGCTCCCAAGATGATGCTGATGCATGGTTAATTTTGAACTTGTGTCTCATCATATTTGGTCCAGTACACTAGAGTTAAGCCGAATTCAATTATGAAAACTTATAAATTGATGTGGTAATAAATATGATTGATATCACTTTAACAACATAAAATTGAAGGGTAACGTTAGGGAAATTACAAATTTTATTGCATAACCTTTACAAAGTGATGTGTCACTAATCACATAAAAGTGATTAATTTTGACATATATTTATTAGGTTTTCCGAATCTACTAATCACATTTATGACCACATCAATTTGTAAATGTAATGTAGTAAAATTTGTAATATTTTTAGCATTTTATGAATGGAAGAAGTTTTCCTCCAAACTAGTTCACGTAAAACTCTTTCGATCCACTACGTGGCGATTAAGAAAACAATTCATGTGTATTATTTAAACAAATTGCATACCTCATTTAAAAAGTCACATGATTAAAAGTATACATGGATAGTCATTTTAATTGTCACATAGTGAATTTGAGGAATTTTCTTACAAATTGAGTTGAATGTAAACTTTTTCTTTTCCAAAAATAAATGTGTGAGTTACATCTTCGTGATTTGTAATACTCCAATTTGTAAGGTTATATACTAATATTTGTTATTGTCCTAACATCACTAACGTGCACATATGAGCTATACCATATACTCTCTTTTACACTTACCTAGCCTCCTAAACTATAAAAATGCTCACTATAATCCCAATTTACAATTATCCCCCATAATTATGATAATACACACTTACTTCCCTATAAAATTACTCATAGAATGAGGTGCAAAATATTATACGGGTAATAATTTTGGAGGGGGGAGGGGTGTAAAAGCATCTACATCAGTTTTTTCAAATATTTAGCTAAACTAATCCCTCAAAACTCTTTTCTTTTTTCTTTTTTTTTTTAGTTTAGCTATATTTTGTTTTTATATGCATGGATTAGCCTCAGTAACATATCACTATTTCATTTAAATATTATTTTTAAATCTTATTCAAATTTCCAAATCTACCCGGCACAACCCAGCACAGCCACAACACAACAAAGTCCGTACTGGCGATCTTCCTCACCGCCAACATCGGAATCATCACTTGGCCTTTGCCTCCAAGCGCCAACACTTAGCTCAATCCAGGACCGTGAATTGAATCTTAGCCCAACAAATGGGTCTTCTTTAACTCGATGAATCACATCTAGGTTGTTGATAAGGGTTTTTGAAGTGGGTTTCTAATCTGAAGTGAGTTTTTGAAGTGGGTTTTTTTATGGGTTTCTTCAAGTTGGTGGATCTTTTCAGATCTGATATGAAAGCCAGTTGCTAAGAAAAAGGTCTAACCATAAATACCATTCGAGATACTGAAGGGTGCTTGGATTTTATGGTTGTTGCTTCTAATAGGTTTGATGTTGGGTTTTGGATCTTGGTCATTGATGATGGTGGTTTGATGTTGGTTCGAATGGTGGTGGCTACATATGGGGGCGGCTACGTCTTTGGGTGGTCTGATGATGGTGGTAGCTAGGTATTTGGGTGGTCTAATGATGGTGGTAGCTAGGTTTGGGTGGTTTGATGGTGGTTGTAGCTAGGTATTTGGCGAGAAAAGCACCTCACCACAAGTAAGAGCAATTACATCAGTTTATGCAAAAAATATTTCATTTTACACGGCTAAAACCGACTTTTTCTATTTTACACACTCATTTTTACAAAACACCCATATCAGTTTGTCTATTATGCACATTTATTCAAATAAAATATTCATTTCCTTAACACTTTCATCTCTCTTAGAGACCCAACACAACTCGCATAGCCACCGTCATCGGCCACCATCTCTCTCCAGATTGACGCCTCTGACCTCCGATCACACTGGAATCCCAAAGAAAACCAATTAAAAAAAGAAAAAAAAAAAAGAAACAAACCCAGTAATAAAAAAAAACCAAAAAACTCCAAAGATTGATGAGATGAGAGAAAGAGAGAGCTGTGCGCCTGAGTCATCGACGCCTCTAGCCTCCGATCACATCGAAATCCCAAAGAAAACCAGTAAAAAAAAAAAAAAAAAAAAACACAAAAAAGTATAAACCCTGTCTTAACTTGATGAAGAAAAAAAAAAAAAAAAACTTATAAAATGAATAAGTATAAACCCTGTCATTTTTTTTAACTTAAAAGTAGACTATGTGAGGGTTTGGATAGAGCTGATAGTTGCAGTGCGTTTTATCTTAGTTGCGTTTTCTTCTTCTTATTTATTTTTTTTTTTTTTTGCCGCATTGTTTGACTTTTGAGGGAAAAAATTACAATGCATAAACAGTGCAGAACTGTTTGTGCACTGTTCATATACTGTTCATACATTAAAAAATATTNGAAAAAAAAAAATAATAATAAAATTACTGTTCACCTGTAGGTTATTGTTCATTGGCCTAATTGCATTATTCATATCCCATGAATAGTGTAAGAGACGCTGGATTAAAAAAAAAAAAAAAAAAAAAACGCAAACACAGGAGAATAGTTTCTATCCAAACGTATACTTAGGTTCCGTTTGGATACAGGTGAAAACTGAAAACACTATAGTAAAATAATTTTTAAATATATAAATAGTACCGTGGAACCCATTTTTAATAAAAAAAAGTTGCTGAAAAATGAAGTTTGTGGATCCTGTGAACAGTGCACGGATCCACTGGTGTGCACTGTTTAAGAGAAAAGTCAACAATCACAGCTTAAAAAAAAAAAATGAAAATGCAGTCACAAAACGCGCTGCGTTTCAGCTATCCAAACTGCACTGTAGTTTGAAGAGTTTGATGCGTGAGATTTTTTGTTGTTTTTGGGCAAATTTTTAACCTCAAATAGACTGATGTGAATGTTTTAAGTATGCACATTAAATACTCTAAGTGTACATTCTCATAATTTAGGACAATAAGTGTAAATAAGTATGGTTTAAGAAGGAAAGTGTAATCCTTTTCAATTATTATATAAGGTTTTAATATAATTTTATGTCAGTATATAATTTTTTAAAAAGAAAACAATGTCTACGTTTGGATAGCACGGTTAGTTACTCAAAGTTGTATTGCGTTTTCTGTTTTTTTTTTTTTTTTTTTTTTCAAGCCGGATTTGTTGACTTTTGTGAGAAAAAAACACTGTGCGTGTACTGTTCACGCACTGTTCATACACTGTTCACACACTGTTCATACACTGTTCACACATTAAAAATATTAAAAGTGGGTCCCACGGTATTATTCATATATTTAAAAATTTATTTTGCTACAGTGTTTTCAGCAACAATAAGTTTTTAGCAACTTTCAGCAACAATAAGTGCTATCCAAACAGACCCAATATAATTTTTGTTACAAAAAAAGGAAAGTAAAGCCGTGGAAATGTCATGTCCCAAACTTCATGCACAAAAAAATGAAAAGTCAAATTGAGATTAAAAAAATATTTTTTGCCTTTTGAAAAGTCAAATTGGTATCCCCGAAGTAGCCTATAATTTCTATTTCGAGGTTGAAGTGGCCTTATTTCCCATTTTACTGTTGAGGTTGGGATTCATTCAAAGATTCGTAGTCCTTTAATAGATCGGAAAACAGTACTCTCACTAGTCATTACGGCGCTTCTCGAAATCCATGTAGCTTGAATCACTTTCATGTATCCTGTAGTGTTTGTTTTCCTCTTTAAGGGTAATCAGAGTCTGTTCTTCCGTATCCTGCTGTTTATATTAACTCCTTTTTCCTCTCATTAAGGTTTTAGAGTTGCCTTATCGGTTTATGGAAACTTTTTGTCTATTTTATATATATAAAAAAAAATTATATATTTATTTTTATAAAACACTCATATCAGTCTATTTATTCTACACATCTATTAATGACATATTCATTTTTTTACAATTTTTTATTTTTTTTTATTCTCTACTTCTCTTTCTCATAGACTCAACACTACTAAAAAAATACTAAAATATTAAATGCATGAGCTATAGTAATTGTGCATATATACATGGTTACTATAGCACTTGTATATTTATGCATAATTTTACACTCACTAATATGAATGTTTTTTTTGCTTAAAATGTGTAAAATGGACTATTTTTTATATTTTGCAAAATTTTACATGAGCAGATAGGGTTGCCCTTACTATTTCTTGAGAAAACTAAAGGAACCTTCTTTTGCAAAGTTAGGACGAAATTTTAACTACAGACATATTTTGTTGTTGAATTCAATCAAAGTTATTAAATTCTGACTTACTATTGCGAAGCATATTTACAATTTTATTTATTTATTTAACTGCTGGTAGTAGCATAGTAATTAAAAATAACCTAACTTTGTACATAGTTTTTTTTTTTTTTTTTTTTTTTTTTAACTTTTTCGATGAGTTATCACATTCGGTATGAACGTGTTGACCTATCTCATTTCCTTGGTATGGTAATAAATGTTGTCGCTGGTGATTGGTGAATAGCTTGAAGTTGATGGACCACTCATGCAAGCCATAATAAAAATAACCTAACTTTGTACGTAGTTTTTTTTTTTTTTTTAACTTTTTCGATGAGTTATCATATTCGGTATGAACGTGTTACCTATCTCATTTCCTTGGTATGGTAATAAATGCTGTCGCTGGTGATTTTGGTGAATAGCTTGAAGTCGATGGCCCACTCATGCAAGCCATATTACTGTCACAGTTTTACACCTTTACCTGCTAGCTAGTGACTGTGCTATGATGGATTTCATTTCACTTGCTTGTGTCTAAAACACGGCCGGCCCACATTAAGTCTTAACTAAAAAGGATTCTCAAAAATAGTAATCAATTTATTAGATGACGGCAAATATTTCTGGTTTTGAGGCGCAAGAGCATTCACAATAAGTAAGAGAGGTAAAAATTATAACTTTTAGTAATTTAAAATTTTATTTTATCTATTTTAACAATTTATTTTATAATATATTTAATATCAAAGCATCTAAAATTTTTAGATTTTCATTCAAATATTCTTTTTTATTACATTTTTATTCTTTCTTTATGTTTTCTTTATCCTTTGTTTTCAAATGTATTTTCAATCGATCATTTTAACGTAGCAAGCACATTTTTTAAAACTCTACTTTTTTTAATAAGAATTTTTTTTAATTGAACAATCATGTGGGCCCCATGCTTGGAGTATTTGAAAATTTTCTCAGCGATCTCATACATACTCCAATTGAACTAGCTATTAACTTGTCAACGCTATTTACATAAATCACCTAAATCATTTTGCTCCAATTGAACTATCAACTATCAACCTAGCACATTCTCAAAAAAAAAAAAAAAAAAATCTTGGCAAACATATTACCATAAATCATATACTCCAATTGAACAATCAACTATCAACCTGGCAAACATATTACTTGAAGTAGTTTTAGCAACACTAAACTACCAATGTAGTCCACAAAAATATTCACATACACAACTCACAAAAAATTACAATAAAAACTCACATGCCATAACTCACACACCTAAGTTCCTATGACTCACCATCCCAAGTTACTACAACTCACCATGTAATTGCCATAAATGATCAATAAGGTCCGATTGGAGTTGAGAATAAATTTGTTGATCTTTAGTGCGTTCGTGATGTTGGATGAATGCCATAAATCCATTTGCATGCTCACGTGACACTTGTATAGGAGGATTATCCACTTCATCAATTTGTTCATAATCTAAGTCTACCGCTTCATTTTCATCTTGCTCATCTTCAACAATTATGTTATGGAGGATTATGCACGCTTTCATGATCTCTTGGAGCGTTTTAGGATAGAAAAATTGTGCAGGTCCACGAATAATTGTGAATCGTGCTTGGAGTACTCCAAATGCACGCTCAACATCCTTCCTATACGTCTCTTGGGCTTTTGCAAATAATTTTTTTTTTGAGCTGGGGTTGTTTTCACAAATGTTGACCACTGTGGATATATGCCATCAGCAAGGTAATATCTCATTGTGTAGTCATTACCATTGATTGAGTAATTAACTAGCGGAACACGTCCTTTAGCTAGCTTGGACAATATAGGAGATTGTTGTAACACATTGATATCATCATTTGACCTAGGTAACCCAAAAAACACATGCCATATCCAAAGATCATATGATGCCACTGCTTTCAAAATAATAGTGGACTCACGAATATGACCACAATATTGACATTTCCATGCAGTTGGACAATTTTTTCATTTCCAATGCATGCAATCAATTGAACCTAACATACCTGGAAATCCACGCCTTTCGCTATAGGCCAACAATCTACCAATGTCTTCATTGTTTGGCTTCCTCAAATATTCCTCAGAGAAAATATCTATCACCGTTGTAACAAATTTTTTTAGACTCTCCATTGCAGTTGTTTCTCCAATCCGCACAAATTCATCCATAAAATCACTAGTTATTCCATAGGCAATCATCTTGAGTGCAACAGTAATCTTTTGAAGGGAAGACAAACCAAGCTTTTTGCTACCATTTCTTTTTTGCTTAAAGTAAGAATCATGAGCTTCTACCTTAGATTGAATACACCAAAAAAGAGAATGGCTTATCTGAAATCTCCTCCGAAATAATTTCTCAAGATATATTGGTGGGTCGACAAAGAAGTCGAGATAAATCCTTTCATGGCCTCCCAAATGGTTACGCCTGATATAGCGACTATGTTTACGTTGTGATGTCGAATCCATGACAACTTTTTTGATTATCTCATCCTCATCGGAGTCATAAAAAAGAAGTTTACGAAACAAAAAGTGACCCATGGATTCAACCTTCAAGCCAAAATCTAAAAGCAAAAATTTTATTTGCATAAGTAATACACAATGAAAATAGATATAAGGACAAAAAGATAAAACAAGGCACGTAGACAGCGTACTAATAAAATTAAACATATGTTAATTTGTTGTACAACCAAACTCAGGTTATAAAAAAATAATATTATGAACACCATAGGCTAAAGGTTTTTGAACTCAAAATCCAAATTATTAAAACATTTAATTCTAAATTCGCATAACAAAGGTCATTAAACAAACAAAGGTCATTAAACAACCTATTATAAAAACTACAAAACAACATCTTCCAACTAACGAGCTTAGATGCTCCTGTATCACTAATATGGTTCAGAGTATTCCACCACAAGTTCTAACATAACCCATCATCCAATGGTGATGCAAACAACCTATAGAGAGAGAGAGAGAGAGAGAGAGAGAGAGAGAGAGAGAGAGAGAGAGAGAGAGACCAAATTCGTGATAAATAGCATCTCCTTTTTTATATATAGTATAAGATAACAAAATACATCAACCTTTTTCTAACATAAAAAAGTTGATATTCCCTAACAAAAACATTAACCCTTTTCTAACATAAAAAAGTTGATATTCCCCAACAAAATACATTAACCCTTTTCTAACATAACAAAATTGATATTCCCCAACAAAATACATCAACCCTTTTCTAACATAATTGAAGTTGATCCACCACAACAAAATACATCAACTATTTTCTAACATAGAAAATTTCATATTAACATAACAAAATACACCAATGCTTATAAATAAGCAACTACCAAAATAAGGCCTATCAAAGACATCATTTACATAAGGACAAGACACAAGGACAAAACCAAAAAGAACAAAAAAAAAAAAAAAAAAAAAAAAAACAAGGGCAGATTGCAAGTTAACATAAAAAATAGAAATAACAATCTATATAATGCATGAAAAGATAAATGTCATGATGCATGCTCTAATGCAGTGATAACAAGTTCAATTTAAGTTTAGAATCACAAAATTGGCTTGAGCATAGAGTTTATAACAAAAACCCCAAAATTTTGAAAAGCCACTTGTTCAATTTGTACCAAATTGACCAATTGATCATCACACAAGATAGAAAACAGTTTATTATGATCAAATTAATCAATCTAACAAGCTAATTTCATCAATTAAACTCAATTTGAACAAAATCCCCAATTCGGGTATATTCAAGCCCTAGAATTTTCAATTTTTCACAACACATCAAATTGATCAAATTAAACACCATAGATCATGTTTATAACATCCCCCAATAAAAACCCATTGATCAATTTCAAGAAATATGGCTTGAATCATCAAAAACCCCAATTATGCATAGGTTTGAAATTTTCAATAAAAATGCATGAAAAATGCATGAAACTTGAAAATAAAAGCAAAAGAGGGCAATATGGTCTTACCGGCCTTTGGAGAGAAAAACCTTGCAAAAAAAAAAAAACAGAGAAAAACGACAAAAAATTTGATTTGAGCCTTGACCGAGTCGTATGGAGAGAGAAAGTTTGAAAAACTTTTTGAAAAGTAAGTTGAACATGTCAAAATCATCTTTTTTAAAAACTCTCTATACAATTTTCGATTGATCGAAATTTAGGTTCGATCGATCGAAAAAGCTTCGATTGATCCAGTATCAATCGAGCATCAATCGAAACAGACAGAGGTTGACCAAATATTTTAATCGCAATTTCGATTGATCGAGGAACAGATTCAATCGATCGAAATTCGGGAAAAAACAAAGTTTTGAAAAACAAAATATTTTTGTGCAGAAACTCCTTAAAGCATTGAATTTTAAAAATAAAATGCATGAGTATGAGATGAAATATCTTTCAAAAACACAAGTTTTGAACCCAGTTTTTCCAAAATTAAGATTTTCAATCTATTCTCTTAAATTATCAAGCATCAAATATGTTTTGCATAAAACTCAAGGAATTTTCAAACTTGGTTGGTCAAACCAAAGACACATATAATAACATGTACAAAGTTTAACAAAGAGTAACTTGTGTAGTGTGTGCAATTAGCAAAAGTTTAAGATATATATGAGGTGATATGTGAATAGAAATCAAACACAAAGTCTACAAATTTTATCACATAGAATTTGAAAGAGACTATCACCGAAAGAGTTACATCATATAACTTCCACATCTCCTAGATCATAAGCTTGCAATCATGTAAGTTTCTTGATTTGCCTCTGTGGGGGAGTTTTTTGCTCTAAGGAAACTTATGAGTACTCCTTAGGCAATTTTTGCTCTTTGTCCCACATTGGAATGAAATCCTTCCTCTTTGCACCTTATAAGGCATGAACCAATGAGAAAGAGTACCACTAGTTTGGTTAACCAAACTAGTGGTACTCTTTCTCATTGGTTCATGCCTTATAAGGTGCAAAGAGGAAGGATTTCATTCTAATGTGGGACAAAGAGCAAAAATTGTCTAAGGAGTACTCATAAGTTTCCTTAGAGTAAAAAACTCTCCCACAACCTCATTGTACACATTAATTTTATTTGATTAGAAAGTTCTTTAAAAAGCCGGGATAATTTACACACCAATTTTAGTTGTTTGATTTAACTTTAAGTCCAATAATGTACATACCAATTTTAAGCATTTAAACTGATGCTACACCTTATGTTGTTTTTATGCATGTGCTACACTTTCTCGAACACAAAATCTTACAATATACACTAAGGTGTTTATGATTGGCTAGTGAACAGTGATGAGATGGTTATTTATGCTTTTCTCAAAAGGTTCAAGTCCGACAGTCAAAGACATGTGACTTCAAGATCAAGACAAAGTGATCAAAAACTATAAACATATTTCCCACACAACAGACGCTACAAAGCTTCAACTAGTAAAATGCAAGAAATAAGCTCATCCAAGCTAAATAAGGTTCAAAGACATGTTATGTGAAAATAAATTGACCAACCTTGTTTTCAAAACCAAGAAAATAAATACAAAACACAAATTGCTTCCCTTTTCCTTCTTTTATTTATTTATTTATTCATTATCAAAAGAAGAAACAAAAAAAGTTCTAAAATGAAATGCATGAATGTTATGCAATGCAAATCCTAGAAGTACAAAGAAAACAAAAACTAGAGAACAATGGTCACAAAGAGTAGAGTAATGAAGCATAAGGACCAAGAAAGCCAAAAGTGATTAGGGACACCAAATCACACCAGACTTGATGAAGAGTCTCAAACTTACTTCTATCAAGAAGCTTGGTGAAGATGTCAACATTCTGACATTCCGTAGGGATGTACTCAAGAGCCACAATCCTTCTTTCAACTAGATCCCTAATAAAGTGATATCTAATCTCTATGTGTTTAATCTTAGAATGTTGAACATGGTTCTTAGAGATATCAATAGCACTAGAATTATCACAATAAACAAGCATGGTATCTTGTGATATCCCATAATTACTCAAAAGCTTTTTTATCCAAAGAAATTGTGAACAACAACTTTCAGCAGCAATATATTCTACCTCTGCAGTAGACAAAGACACAAAATTTTGCTTTTTACTCACCCAAGCAACAAAATTGGCTTCAATATAAAAACACCCACCAATGGTGCTTTTTCTATCATTAGCACTACCAGCTCAATCAGAATCAGAAAATCCAGCAAAAAGACAGATTAGACTCTTTTGCTATAAAATAATCCATAATCACAAGTTCCACCTACATATTTTATGATTCTTTTAACAAAATTCAAATGTGAAACCTTAGGATTAGATTGAAATCTAGAACATACACCAACACTGAAGGCAATATCAAGCCAACTAGTAGTCAAATACAAAAGACATCCAATCATGCTTCTATATAATGTAACATCAACAAACTCACCTGATGGATCATTTGTTAATTTTGCATTTGCAGCCATTGGTGTCTTAGCATGGGCAGTCTTGTCTAGTCCAAATCTCTTGACTAGATTTTTTGCATACTTTGCTTGGTTAATGTAGATTCCTGAGTCCGTTTGCTTCACCTGCAATCCCAAGAAATAAGTTAGTTCACCAACTATGCTCATTTCAAACATTGCCTTCATTTCATTTGCAAAAGAATAAGCAAGAGAATCATTAGTAGCACTAAAAACAATATCATCAACATAAATTTGAGCTACCACAAAACCATTCTTATCCTTTCTTATGAAGAGAGTAGTATCTGCAGATCCCCTTTTGAATCCATGCTCAGTGAAATATGCAGTCAATCTATCATACCAAGCCCTAGGAGCTTGTTTCAAACCATAGAGGGCTCTCTTCAAACTTGTAGACATCATCCGGTCTGTGAGGACCAACAAAACCCTTTGGTCATCAAGCTCTCAATGAAATCTCCTTCTTGATAATCCTAAGCATGTGTGAAGGTAACCACCTTTCAGATCTCACAAGAGATTCACACACACAGCAAAATATAGCAACCTCTAAAATATGGCTAAGGTTTTCCTTTTATACCTAGGGCAAAACATAAAACCATACACGTCATATGAGATTAAGGCTGAGTTGAAAATTCTGTAGAAAAAATAATCTACACGACTTTCGATTGATCTAGTCTAATTTTCAATCGATTGAGTTAGTCAGAATTGCACACTCAATTCTGCAGTAAACTCGATTCCAATTTTACATAAAAGACATACTTTGAGCAAGTCTAAAACAAGACTAACAACCTGTTTTGATCATGTTTTGCCAACAATACAAATTAGAGTTCTAATACATTAGTTCCTAAGTACTTAGAACCTAACAATTGTAGTATGAATTTGAGATTTTAAATTTCATAGAAGCATATGCATCAAGATTCAAGAGTACCATATACCCTAGTGGGAATAGGATAACCTTTTTATGTTGAAATTTTCCTTAAATGAAATAATGATATAACATGTTCAAAATTTCCTGAGTTGTTAAAAATGATATTATATAAATTGAGTGACATAAGAAGTTAGTGACGAAAGCTTTCTTGATGTTTTATATGAGACAATTCTATTTTGTTATAATGTAAAGTACCTAACATAGACCACATATACATGTTAGGATTAGTGCCCTAAAATCCTATTGTATGATACTATGTATGTTATTATATATGACATTATGTATGACTTAATGTTGTGATTAATAAAGTTGCTTTATTATTATCTAAAATGATGGTAACATGAACATTTGGACATTATCATATAGTCTATGAGATGCATAGTATGTAATTTATGTGAAAAGTCACAGAAGATATAAATTACAAGTTCTTTGCAAATTTAGAATTTTAGTTCGTAGTTGGTGATGAAATTTGGCATTTCATTTGTGAAGACTATAACATATCAACTAAGATGATTTATCTTGATTATGGAAGTGGAGACTTCTAGTTAATATGTTGATATGTTTTAAGAGTTAAAACATATTGAATTGGACTGCTGTAAGATTTATTATTCTTCTAACGACTGTTAAATGAATAATAAATTTTACAACTTTTATTTACATGAAATCTTAATCCTAAGAGAATGATGGATATGATCATGAAGTGTAGGTTACTTTAATATATCATGAGTGAGATCTAAAGTTATGGTCAAAATCTTAGTATGTTGGGCAGCCACATTTAGTATTGATGGAACATATATTCTCAAAATGGAATTCATAGTCTCTTAACGGAGATACAAAATATTCTCTTGAGATAAGTTTAATGGGTTTGTTATTTAGAATGTTAGGCTTAACTACTTTAGTAAATAGTTACTAAAGTATATATTTATGAAATTCAAAGAAGGTTCTTCAATCATCCTGGCACTTAATCAACATGTGCCGCCCATTTTAAATACAAGAAAAAAATCTTGAAAAACTGTTTTACGCTGCACAAGCAATACTTATGGGCCAGTTCTTTTATTGTTTAGTCATGCATGAATTTTTGGAATACGAAAAAAAAAATTACTACACCAACAATAAAAGCCTTAGTTCCTTTACCCTTTTTCATGCTCTCAACAGACTATTTATTACACTAATTACTATATATATATAGGGAATATTAACAAATTTCCTTAGAGTATTAGTTAATAATTCATTTAAAAAAAGTTTTATAAAAAAAAAATTAATATTTTAATAATTTTTTTTTACTTTTTATAAAAAATTGTGTCAAAACTTTCTTATAATAAATTGTTAACCAATATTAGCATGACAAAAAAGACTTAAAAAAATGAAAATAATTATGACAAAAAAGATAGCCAGGCGTGAAAAACCAATGACGACCTAACGCACTTAATGGTGAAAACATTGGACTTTAAAAAGAAAGGCACGCTGCTGCCATATCAGTACAGACCTTTCTTTTTCAAACCGTATTTTATACTCGATTGGCCAATCACGAAGTGAAGGTTGAAAACAAGAGACAATATGCCTTTACTTTCTCTAAAAAAACAAAAAATAAAAAAGGATGGACTGAATTGAGTTGGGCTGGGGTGAGGTGAGCGGCAGCTCACGTTAAAAAAAAAAAATATATATATATATATATATATAATATTAAGGATTTTATTAAGGGATACCGAAACATAGTATTAATGACACACAAAACAGTGCAACACATTTTAATTAATGTTTTTACTATTTATTCAACCAAAATATCCTGTATTTTTAAACTTCCTTCCTGAATCTTGACGGAATAAATCCCGCATTAGATGGCCTTACGGCCTCGGGTGTGAAAGGCAACTCAAACTCAAGCACTAATGGCGAGGCGAACGAGAACTTACCACTAAACCTCTCATCGGGGTCTACTTGTTCTTCTGGTCGTTATTTAGTTAGGACATTATAATGTGCACCAAATAGCTCGTTTTAGGGTGCATGTATTGTTGGAAAAATTCATGTTTGTATTGCATACAAAATATGTACAGTGAAAAATTAACGGATCTACTTCATTCACAATTGATAACATGTACTATGTAGATTTCAGAATATAAGAACAAAAGAGTGTACTTTTGTGTGGTGAATTTCAAAACCAAAGATCAGAGGCTCTTGAGAACACATTTGATCTTCACTCCAATTCTACTTGATTCTCAAGAAATGTGGTCTCTCAATCAGTTATATATATGTATATTCTAGAGAGAATGAAAGAGTGTCCAATACTCACATACAAATCATTTCATGTATATTACTAAATTCTGTATGTTTATCTCCTTATAACTGATTATCTAATTAGGCTAGCCTTTTGAGACTTTTCAATTGGGTTCTAGTATGTGGCTTGGAGTTTGACCAAAAGGGAACAAAAAAGACATTAGCTCCAATGGACCTTAGGCTTTTCTGTCAACTCTTGACAAGTCCAAAGTTACCATTAATTATATTTAATATCACTATATAAATATAATTGAACTCTAAACCTTATTAATAAATTATATCCCAAGACTTTATTGTACATGCAACCCCTTTATAAAATATTCGTAGTAATACAAAGTCAGTTATAAATGTAAACTGTCACTTTATAGATTACTACATTTTAATCCTTGAGTACCGAGTTTAATCATTTTAAGTTATTCATCATATATTTATGAAATCCAATTTCATAAATATATACTTTAGTANATCAGAGAGAGAGAGAGGAGAGAGAGAGAGAGAGAGAGAGAGAGAGAGAGAGAGAGAGAGAGAGAGAGAGAGAAGAGAGAGAGAGAGAGAGAGAGAGAGAGAGAGAGAGAGAGGTATTTACTAAATTATATACATATTTTCCGGCAATAAAATTTTACACACGAAAAACATTCTATATCGAGCCAAGCCCTCCCTAGCGAGAAATTATAGAGAGAGAGAGAGAGAGAGAGAGAGAGAGAGAGAGAGAGAGAGACCGACGTATTTACTAAATTATATACATACTTTCCGGCAATAAAATTTTACACACGAAAAACATTCTATATCGAGCCAAGCCCTCCCTAGCGAGAAATTATAGAGTACTCTGGTGGACAAGTGATGTAGTCCACCATTCTACTAAAAAGCTTCCACTTGTTTAAAATTGCTGAGTCAGTAATTAATTTTTGTTTAAAAAAATTTTCTAACTAACAATTTTAAACAAGTGTCAATTTTTTAGTGGAATAATAGACCACATCACTTGTTCACCATGTGAATCTTCTAATTTCTCCCAGCCCAACCTCAAATACAAGAAAAAAATTTCTGAAAAACTGTTTTACGCTGCACAAGCAATACTTATGGGCCAGTTCTTTTATTGTTTAGTCATGCATGAATTTTTGGAATACGAAAAAAAAAAATTACTACACCAACAATAAAAGCCTTAGTTCCTTTACCCTTTTTCATGCTCTCAACAGACTATTTATTACACTAATTACTATATATATATAGGGAATATTAACAAATTTCCTTAGAGTATTAGTTAATAATTCATTTAAAAAAAGTTTTTATAAAAAAAATTAATATTTTAATAATTTTTTTTTACTTTTTATAAAAAATTGTGTCAAAACTTTCTTATAATAAATTGTTAACCAATATTAGCATGACAAAAAAGACTTAAAAAAATGAAAATAATTATGACAAAAAAGATAGCCAGGCGTGAAAAACCAATGACGACCTAACGCACTTAATGGTGAAAACATTGGACTTTAAAAAGAAAGGCACGCTGCTGCCATATCAGTACAGACCTTTCTTTTTCAAACCGTATTTTATACTCGATTGGCCAATCACGAAGTGAAGGTTGAAAACAAGAGACAATATGCCTTTACTTTCTCTAAAAAAACAAAAAATAAAAAAAGGATGGACTGAATTGAGTTGGGCTGGGGTGAGGTGAGCGGCAGCTCACGTTAAAAAAAAAAAATATATATATATATATATATATAATATTAAGGATTTTATTAAGGGATACCGAAACATAGTATTAATGACACACAAAACAGTGCAACACATTTTAATTAATGTTTTTACTATTTATTCAACCAAAATATCCTGTATTTTTAAACTTCCTTCCTGAATCTTGACGGAATAAATCCCGCATTAGATGGCCTTACGGCCTCGGGTGTGAAAGGCAACTCAAACTCAAGCACTAATGGCGAGGCGAACGAGAACTTACCACTAAACCTCTCATCGGGGTCTACTTGTTCTTCTGGTCGTTATTTAGTTAGGACATTATAATGTGCACCAAATAGCTCGTTTTAGGGTGCATGTATTGTTGGAAAAATTCATGTTTGTATTGCATACAAAATATGTACAGTGAAAAATTAACGGATCTACTTCATTCACAATTGATAACATGTACTATGTAGATTTCAGAATATAAGAACAAAAGAGTGTACTTTTGTGTGGTGAATTTCAAAACCAAAGATCAGAGGCTCTTGAGAACACATTTGATCTTCACTCCAATTCTACTTGATTCTCAAGAAATGTGGTCTCTCAATCAGTTATATATATGTATATTCTAGAGAGAATGAAAGAGTGTCCAATACTCACATACAAATCATTTCATGTATATTACTAAATTCTGTATGTTTATCTCCTTATAACTGATTATCTAATTAGGCTAGCCTTTTGAGACTTTTCAATTGGGTTCTAGTATGTGGCTTGGAGTTTGACCAAAAGGGAACAAAAAAGACATTAGCTCCAATGGACCTTAGGCTTTTCTGTCAACTCTTGACAAGTCCAAAGTTACCATTAATTATATTTAATATCACTATATAAATATAATTGAACTCTAAACCTTATTAATAAATTATATCCCAAGACTTTATTGTACATGCAACCCCTTTATAAAATATTCGTAGTAATACAAAGTCAGTTATAAATGTAAACTGTCACTTTATAGATTACTACATTTTAATCCTTGAGTACCGAGTTTAATCATTTTAAGTTATTCATCATATATTTATGAAATCCAATTTCATAAATATATAGAGTGAGGGATGTGAAATGGTTGTAGGGAAAATAAAAGTGTAAACAATTTACACTCCCACCCACTTTATTTTACAGTCAAACTAAAATTGACCGTATTTTTCGGTTCACCCAAACACCCTGTTAGGTGTAAAAGATTTTCCATATATATTTTTTACTCGAAACAAACATAGCCAAGTGTTTTGGGGTGCCTAAAATTTTGATCAAATTAAAAACATTTTTGGTTAGCCAAGAAAACCTAAAGTAGCATGGCTCGCCTACACTGGAGACACCACTCCAAACACTTGTTGGAAAGAATTTTTTTAAACGAACCTTTTCAATTAATTTTTTGGTTTTTAACGTATACACAATAATTTCAAGACAAATCTTATGTGGTAAGAAATAACAGCTTTTTGTATAAGATTTATTTTTCAAATGTTATAGAAGTAGCATTACTCCAAAAATAATTCTGGCTCCTAAAACATAATCCTAAACCCCTTTTAAAAAAAAAGAAATCCAAACAAAAACAAGACTAAACCAAACAACAAGTGAATAAATTATTCAACAAAAAGCCTATTAAAAAAAAGATAAAAATTCCTAATCATTTAAATTTGTAACTCACTCACCCATTCAATAAAAATAATCCATAATTTCATTTGTAATTAGCTTTGCAATCGCAACAATTTTTCTCTCCTTAGCAACTTGGATTTCAGTTGTAGCAAATATTATCTCTCTCTCTCAATTTTTCTATTCTCTATTATTATTTCAGACTCTCTCTCACTCTTTCACTCTTAGTTCCAAGAAATTGTAGTACTTCATTTTTTTTTTTTTTTGGTAACATTGATATATTCAAGTTACCTCTTTATTAGATTTTATATAATATAAATTTCTTAATGAGCATAAAAAAAAATTTCCAATGCCGCCATTGGACCAAGCTAACTTCCCGTCTAATTTATTGATGCCTTATAATATGGGCATTCTTTAATTATTATTATTATAATTTCAAAACCTCGTACAAGCGTGGTTATATAGAGACAAATGATGTTTAATTACGGTACTCAAGCAATGAGTATAGAGATAGAGACAAATCAATATCATGTTTATGTAGTTTTAGACTTTTAGTGGCGCTTAGTTATGATGTTATATATTGATAATCCAAATAGTTGAACACAGATTGCTGTGCCACCACCAATAAATTAAATGTATCAAAACCCGTGATGATTCCAAGCCAATAACTACAATCACTTTACCCATCTAAAATACCCCATACAATATTAATATTCCGTACAATTCCAACTAGTTTTTTCATAATGATTAAGCTTGACAAAATCATGCATAACTTTCAAGGAGTGAAGGAACGAGAGCGAGCATGAATGATAGAAAAAGTTGGGAGTCTTACCACGATACTACAAAGGAAGAGAAGTCGGCAAAACGAGGGATGGAGAGACCACGTGCATTGCGGCACTCAAAGGAAAAGGAAGCAATACGAGGGAGAAAGGAAAAGGATAAATAAATATGTTAAGGTTTTTAGGCTCAATAACAAAGGACGAAATATATATACAGTAATTATGAGTTCTAATTAGCTCAATTGGTAAAATTTTTTATGTTATATATTGATAATCCAAATAGTTGAACACAGATTGCTGTGCCACCACCAATAAATTAAATGTATCAAAACCCGTGATGATTCCAAGCCAATAACTACAATCACTTTACCCATCTAAAATACCCCATACAATATTAATATTCCGTACAATTCCAACTAGTTTTTTCATAATGATTAAGCTTGACAAAATCATGCATAACTTTCAAGGAGTGAAGGAACGAGAGCGAGCATGAATGATAGAAAAAGTTGGGAGTCTTACCACGATACTACAAAGGAAGAGAAGTCGGCAAAATGAGGGATGGAGAGACCACGTGCATTGCGGCACTCAAAGGAAAAGGAAGCAATACGAGGGAGAAAGGAAAAGGATAAATAAATATGTTAAGGTTTTTAGGCTCAATAACAAAGGACGAAATATATATACAGTAATTATGAGTTCTAATTAGCTCAATTGGTAAAATTTTTGATGGTTGAATAACAGATTTAGAGTTTAATCCCCATATACACCAAAAACTAATTGGTGTCTTAATTTGAAGATAAAGAGCTATTATCAAGAGCAGACGCTATAAGTTGAAATTTTCTAAAAAAAAAAAAATATATATATATATATACACGTGCAATACCTTAACTACTATTCTTTTAGGTTCCCTTCTTACAATTCAGTCTTGCGGCTACTTAACTAAAAATACACTTTTATTCTATTAAAAAAAAAAAAAAAGACACATGTCTGAATTTTAAAAAGAAAATATGAGGAACAGTATCTAAGTACTATATCTAAGTTTTTCAGTAACAAAATAGCCCAAACTCTGTTTTTATTGTTTAACAACCTGCCTAATTAATAAATAAAAGAATTTATTTTATTATTATTTTTGTCAACATACTTTTTATAACTTCTAGGCTGATAAAAATTGACTTGTTGAAAATGTGTATTTTGAAAATTTTCCGGTTGTCACAAATCCACTAATGAATGTATCCTAGGCATGCATTCATCATTCATAACATATCATCACTCATCATACATGGAATCTTATTCAAATTCATATCATTGACCATTACATCATACCATGTTCATATGTATATGCATGCTTAGGTTAAAGCACACCATGTTCATATCCCAACCTATGTGTAAGTCTAGGGTTTTATTGGGTATTTGCCCATTTTTTAAATCTTCCAATTAAATGGTTTGCTTGGTCATGAACTATTAAAAATTGACATTTCTAAGACTTCGTCATTAAGGAGCGGGGGCTTAGGTCATAAGGGGTATAAAATAGGGTGTTTATGATCATAGTCACAACCTATCTTCAACCTTATCTTGGCCTCATTGGCGTCAGACTCCTCTCAACCTCAATTCTTTTAGCCATAACAACCACAACCTATTTTAGGCCTCATCTCTAGCTCAATTGCCTAGACCTCAGTTCTTTTAGCCTCAGTAACCATGACCTATTTTAGGCCTCCTCTTGGCCTCAACGTTTCAACCTTATTTCTTTTGCTTAATTATTCAAATTACATGCAAATCATGTGGAGGCATAATCAAATCAACAAACTAAATTAGATGAATTGAAAAATAATTTTGACATGGTGATTTGATCATGATGGGGAAAATCTTTGCAGACAAAAACCTCAACAGGTGAATTTTAGGTTACCACTTCTAAAAAATTCACTAATCAAGAAACAAGTGGTTATAAGAATAAGGAATCTTACCATACTAGTTTATTTCAAAATACCAACCTACAGTTGAACATTTACTCTAATCCTCAATTAGATTTGCTCTTGCAGAGATTTCTCTTCGCACAAATCTCAGTACGTGATTAACAATACAACAACTTGATTGTTATTGTTTGATGTAGAGTTCTTCAATCTACGCTTGTAAATCTGAAAGCAACATGGTACAAAACCTTAAGGCGCACAAGAAGTCCCAACATCTCCTATAAAGCATGTATCTCAATATGAGTCTCTATGCATGTGACCATGGCTATAAAATATTGCTTTTATATATTTTAGAAACTTAGAGCACAAAACCCTAGAAAAGCCTAGTCATCATAGGCTGAAAACATATATGAAATTTCAAAATCCACGAAATTCGATAGATTGAGAGGTGTCAAGGCATCGAGATTCATTTAATCTCGATAGATTGAATGTATTGAGTCAGGTGTCGAGATCTTTTGTTCTATTTTTTTTTTTTTTTTTTTGGTACTGTTTCTTAAATATTCTTCATGTCTTCAATGATATTACCTGTTACCATTTATAAAAGTACTTCGTGATGTTCTTGAACACACTACAAACTATCCAATTACAAATAAAATGCATTTTTGTCAAATAATATACCAATTACATAAAATATGACCCTAACACTCTTTTTGAGGGGATGACAAACTAGCAAGTCACGGAGTCCCACCAAAGCCAATCCCATACTCGTCTATAAAACCCTCACATTCTGTAGAGTGAGATAAGCAACCCTGGGCACTGTTATTCTGCCATTTTCATCTATTTTCTTCTTTTGTTACTGTTTCATTTCTTCTCTAAAACTTTCACCCACCCTACAATAACAAAAACTAGATGACCACCTGTAAAACTTCTCATATACAGTTACGGGTGGGGGCATCAATCGCCAACAACTCTCCACCCATTTCAATGAAAAAGCACCCATTTCGGATTAGTTAATAAAATAGTAGGACTTTATAGATGCTAATTCAATGAAAAGTACTACCAAAGTCTTCGACATTTACCTTCCATTTATGGAATGGTACTAACATGAATTTAAAAATAAATCGTGACCCAATTTCTGAATTTTCTAATCAACATATATAAAATAACAATAAAGTTATTTACTGCCCTTTTCGGACTAGCGGCATCTCATGTGCTTTTCCAGAATTTTTGGGTCAGAACTTTTCTAACTGCCTATCATTAAAGATTGGGTTTAGGATTACATTAATTTTACTTGTGCCTAATTCTTTATATGTAATCGAAGGAAATAAATAAATAAATAAATAAATAAAGGGATCAATTTTAGAAACTTATCCACTATTTTCTAGGCATTTTATTGTGCAATGAGTATGTTATCACTTTACTTTGGTAAGAAAATTCATAAATGGGGTTACCATTTGTAGTGATGGTGTGATTAGTGTCGGTAAGCTTTAAAATAGATAATTACCATTAACTTTCTGGTTAACATTTGACTAGACAACTTTGTTTGTTAGAGGATTTGATTATGTTTATGTTGGAGTCGATTACTTTGCTAAAACAATAGTTTTCCCGTTCATCAAAATCAATAGTTTTCCTTCCCAAAAGTGTAAAAGCGATAGAGTTAATTATTTTGCTAAAAGATGATTTTATTTTATTTTAATAGATTTGCTTATTGGTTCAAACGAGGATTTAGTTATAATTGTAACTAAAATAAGATGCGATTCAACCAATCGCTTTACAATCCCTTGCACGCAAACTATGCAAATAATCACAAAAATTGCAAACCATCAAATCAAAGTTGCTTCTAATTCAAAAGTCACAAGGACGTGCAAAGGTTAGACATAAGTTACAGGGATTGAAAGCAAATATGAAGGAGATTAAAGACATGAACAAACACACTAATTACTAACGAATCAAGAAACATGGAAGCATCAGCCATAATGTTGGGTAATTATTGAATTTATTGTTGATTAGACTCTTAGAAAAGAAGACATGAAAAAGTCAAAAAAGGGTCATTCTAAAGGGCACGATAAAAATGGGAATTCAACACCTGTTTTATTATAAATTATTTTCGAAATGCACACTCAAATGAATTCTCTTTGTGAGCCCACCTTACCCCTTGCTTGATTCTTTTCTTCTTTTTTAATTTTCACCCTAACATTTTTAGGTTGCCTTTATAGGTTTTCAACCTAATGGGTATTCTTTCTTTTTCTTTTATTTGTCGCATTGAGGGTCATTCTACACAAAGTGTTGAACGACACTCAATGCCTTCGGCCCAATTTGTTAAATTAACAATTTTTTAAAAAGATTAAGCAGTTAGAAAATGACAAATTTAATCACTTAATCATAAACTTAGAATCTCCTATTCAGATACTAAGTTAAATTACAAATTCTCCAAAAAGTTTAAATTGTTAGGGAACTGTAATTTTAATCACTGAACTATAATTCTAACACAATTTTCAGCAATTATCTTCAGTTTTTCTTATACCAACACGCTTACCTGATCTTTATTGGAGATAAGAATGAGATTAATCCAGCATTGGAGAGTTTGATATTCATTTAAACACAACGGGTTTTGCAGTTTTTATGTCTAGGAATCAGTTTGCATAGGATGTTATGAATAAGAATAAGAGTGTTAAGTTAACTGTCTGAAGAATAGGTGTATCCCAATGATTATTGAAGAGATTCTAGGAATTGAGTGTCTGTATGTAGGCGACGAACGCATCCTACGTTTCCTTTACTTGATGAGTTTCACCTTTCTTTATTGTCCACTAATTAAGATAGGTTTACTTTACTTGACGAGGTTGATGAGTTTGATATTGATGGTTGGTCGGTCGGCAATAAGATCTATAGGAAGAGAGGGAACTTACGGGTTGAAATCGCTTATCCAAGCTTTGGTTGAGGGCTCATCTTGAATGGGTAAATGGTAAGTGAGTGTCTTCAAAGAAAATGGTGTAATGATGCATTCTTTTGCTTTTGAGTACTACAAGGTACTAGCTTATTGGTTCTTTTCAATATTTCATTATAATTTGTAATTCTTTTGCTTGAACATCAATAGTCTTTTTTTCTTTCATTATGGAAAGTGATTGTCAACTAAGATTCTTGACTTTATGTTTGCATGCCAAGAAAAATCCTAAGAAGTTATTTTATTTTATATTTTTAATTTTCTAAAAGTTTTTTTTGAGTTATTTAATTGACTTGACATAATTTGGTTTGCCTAACTAAAACACATGATAAGCTTAAGTGGCATATGATGGCCACCTCATGCCCGGATGCAAACGAAAAGTTTAAATTAAATTGCTATATAATGTTACGCATTGCAATTCAAATTTTTAAATTTTAAAGGACAAAATTAAAATGACCTTAAACTTTATTCTTTTCAATAGTACAATGCAAGTCTTTCATCTTAGAAATTTATTAGGTAGTCCAAGAGTATACTTCTTTCCTATGACATGGGGGTGAACCTTATAATAGGTGGGACCTATCCCTATGTAAGAGGGAGGGAGTATACTCTCCGAGTACCAATAGTACCCCTTTCATCTTTGTCTTTTTAAACCCCAAATTTGATTCCTACAATTTGGTTAGATTTGGCAATGTTATGCTCAACTTTTTGACAGAAACATCAAAATTACTATACATGGAAAGTTTAAATGCTCACAATTCTCTATAATCGCAAGCAAATGCCACACTGCTTCCTTGTTTTTATGAAACAGTAATTGTCTTTTTATGTCCTGCTTACAGCAACTTCCAAACATTCACTTATTGTCTTCAATGATAATTACAGGTTGCATTTAACACCGCAACCAATTTTTATTTATTATGAAGATCCAGGCTAAAGCATCCACCCAGGAATGAACCCATGGACATTATGTGCTGGAGCTCCAACATTCATCTCCTCTGAAGCTATTGGATTGTATCTGTTACCAATGAAATTTCAAAACAATATAAGAAGAATAGTATCAAGTATGGAAGGAATGATAATACTTTATGAATTACTGGATATTAAGAGGGTCAAAGGTACCCAATTTGCAGTGTGGAATTGCCTCCCAAAGGTTGAAAGAACCCCTCTGATTGAGGAGGAAGGTGGCTATATTGAATGCTCTGGCCTCCAGCTTCCCATGCTTGTCGAAGGGGAACTTGTGCATTATTGTTTTCATCCAACTGTAATTTAGAAAATATTCATGGCATGCATTATCTTTGAAAGCCTATCATATGTTAGCTAGAGTGGCAAGAGATTAAGGGAGAAGATAAACTGAGAAAAAATGTCAGCAGCATAGCTAGTCATACAAATTTCGAGTAGTTTAAATCGCCTAGTCATGACCTGTTATCTTGAGCTTACTATTTTCATATTTGCAAACAAAATTTAACATTGTATTGATACCTTCTTCCTAAGTGATCTGTTTGCCTCCACCAGCATGTGTTCCTGAACCAAAATGAGAGGCAGTATATATCAAAGGCCGGGAGACATAGAAGCACATAAAAAATAGACATGTTTTGAGACACATACCCTATTTTGAAGATCAACAAGCTGATCAAGCATATATTGAGTCTGGAAAACATGTAATAACTAGTCAGAAGATCTCATCAAATGCATTACAGAACTGTAGTATCAGAAAATGTAATTTTAGATTTGAACTGAAGAAAAGACCATTTCATCATGCACCCGATACTACCAATAAGATAAATATCTAATACAAATTACCATTTGTCCCCAAAACACACATGCTATCACGAGATGGTAAATTTGATTATATAAACATTATTTTAACACTTCTTTACACATGTGAGTCCAGATTTCCTCTTAAGTGATTCTCCTTTATATATGATACTCTACATATACAATTTTTAACTTAACAATTGGGAGGTAAAATAGAGATAATGTTGGAACTGATAATCACCTTAAATTGGGGTAAAATAGAATGGATTCAGAGTTTGAACTTAAGATTACTTGCTTTGATACCATGATAAAATTATTACTTGTTCCAAAAACTTAAACTACTAGAAAATTGTGACTTTAATCATTTAACAATTATCTAACAAAATATAAAATCTAGTCGTTTAGGTTCACACAATGCCGACAAGAAACAGAAACTGGCCAGGGTTACATTCGAGTCCAAACCAAGCAGAACAGGCTGCCATGAGCCATCTATTCAAATCACTCAACCAAGCTGCTCAAAATGAGGTTGGTGAAGAGCAAGTAGTACAGACAAGTTTTGTAATTAACTCTACCTAAAATGTTTTCCTATTGTGGTTCAACAAAAAATTGACACTCAGTTGCTCACTAAAGCAAGTCTTATGTGACCAACGCAACAGAAAAGGAAGTCAAAACAATGTCAGTAAAGGGAAAGATGTCCTTATTGAATTTGGTTTTATAAGGACAAAAACAAGATTGTCAAGGTTTATGGAAAGGATAAACTGGCCTGTCACATGACCCTGGCTTTATACCAGCTTCAACCTAACTCACTTTTGCCAAAATTCATGGAAACTTTTAGCTAAGAGCCTATGCCGAAGCTTTGGTGTAAATTAATTTAGGACCAAGATTTGCCAGTATAAGCCTTGGTTATTTTTGCAATCTCACTTGCATAAGAGCTTTAAGTTTGATGTATGACAGAATAAAAGTCAGTTTTTATTATTTGTTAACTCTTTATTATATATTTTTATGTAATTTTCATATACTTAGATATTATTTGTTTATTTCCTTATCTGTAACAGTATTAGGGTGCATAGGAAGAATTTAATTACAATCAATTTAGAAGTTCTTTTACTTGGTAAAAAAGTTTTGAAGTCTATATAGTTAGCCTTCACAATGTAATATGAAAATCATTATCAACAAATTAAATGTCTTCTGAGGCTTTTTCTATTATTCTTCTTTGTGAACTTAAACCTTAAACATTTAAAGATTGTGTCAAGTTAAAATGAGTTTTATCCCCTTCATAGAAATCTGAAAGTGTACAAATTGCCACATTATTAAAAGATTTAAATAACGTAGCAAACTACATATCTTTAGATTCTTAAAATCTAAATTAAATCATAAGAGTATTCGCATTAACTTGTATAAAAATTTATATTTATTTTAGGATAACATACTTTTTCTATTTTACTTAACTACTTTTTAAAAGTATTCACATCAAATGATCAATTCTAAACTCTATTTCATTAAAATATCAAATTTTAAATTGAACTGTAAGAACATTCACAATAGACAAAATGGACCATTTTTAAAATGAAGAGTAGCTCTTATGGTGCAATAATGTTATTAGTGAAAAATGTTAGGTTCTAAATATTTAGGATTAAATGTTTAGGTTCTAATTTTATGTATTTTGGCAAGATTCAAGAACATTCAAGCTGAAGAAAGAAGAATTCAAAAACTGCAAGGCTCGACCAATCGTGTCCTTCGACCGATTGAGACATGGATCTGTTGAGTTTCAAAAAAGGTCCAAAAGCCCGTGAAACGTTTAGGGTTTGAGTCCAACATTGTTAGATATAAAATAAAAACTCTAATACACATTTTTCAAGAATTGTGAGTTACTCCTGTGAGGTTCTGTAACCTTTTAACTCAACAAGCATTTACTAGATATTAGATTGATATTGCATGAACCAATGAAAATAAGTTGCTGCAACAAGATCAACTATTGTTGATGATCTAAAGCTTTGAGTGAAGATTTCAAAGTCACAAACAAGAATGTGTGTGTGCAACAAATTTAGAATAAAAGAGCCCGTAGATTCGGAATTGCGTGTGGTTGTGTGAGTAAGTACAACAAGAGGTAGCATTATATTTAGAGTTAAATCTATTGTAAAAACTTCCATTCTATTTAATGAATTGTTGTCTTGTGGATTGTTTAGGCTAAATCCTCTCCAGATTTTTTTACCTTGAAACTGGATAGTTTCATTGGTTTTTCTAAGTCATCATATCGCTAGTGTTCTTTACTTTTTTGTTGTATATGATATGATTTATTATTTTTTAACCTAAATTTTCATAATTGACCTAAGTAACAACTTGGCTTACTTGGCTATTATATTAAGTTAAACAAACCCTGTTTTACAGGGGTGTAAAATCCATCAAAGTAGTTGGTGAAAATGTATGAAAGGACTAATGTCAGGCTTTGTTCTCTTTAGATCCAATTGGTTAAAGATGCACTTCCACTTGTCATAGCATGCGCCACTCACACGACAACATGATTTTAAATCTTACTAAAACGAATGTCCAAATATGGATATATATATATATATATTAATTGATAAGTTTACATACATATTCTATGGGTCTTGAATCACCAAATTACTTTTTACCTAGGATTTACGAGGGCAAAAGATACCAGCTTAGCTAGAGTTCATCGGCCCACTTGTAAGGAAATTTTTTAAACTGAAACTCTTAGTAAATTTGACACATGACGGTGCACTTGTGAGTTGTGACTTCAATATGTGCATCAGCCCATCAGTAACTTTGATAGACAAGATGGTAATTTATTAACTGGCTGAATACATGAGCTTTATATTGTTACAGAAATTCTTTACCTTAGTTGACCTAATTTGGTTCAAGGATGTCTCCAGTTGATGCTCAAGTTGCTCCAGCTCCTTTGTGTTTAATGAGCCCAATTCTTCCCCAAGGAGATTTCTACAACGTTCAAGATCAAGAATTCAAAATAAATTCTACTCAATCTTGCTGCTTGTACAGATTGTTTGGTAAGCAAATATCAACACATAACTTGCAGTTATGTGCATCAGCCCATCAGTAACTTTGATAGACAAGATGGTAATTTATTAACTGGCTGAATACATGAGCTTTATATTGTTACAGAAATTCTTTACCTTAGTTGACCTAATTTGGTTCAAGGATGTCTCCAGTTGATGCTCAAGTTGCTCCAGCTCCTTTGTGTTTAATGAGCCCAATTCTTCCCCAAGGAGATTTCTACAACGTTCAAGATCAAGAATTCAAAATAAATTCTACTCAATCTTGCTGCTTGTACAGATTGTTTGGTAAGCAAATATCAACACATAACTTGCAGCTTAAGTTGAACAAAATTTTTTTCTTTGGGTTTGTAAATTGGGCACACTCAAAAGAATAATATCCAAGTAACACAATAAAAGGCATTAATCAATCTGCACAATTAACGACTGTAGATTACCTCTGAGCTCGCTGTAGAACCTCAACTTTTGCTTTTAGCCTCAAATATTCCTGGTAGCTGCTCTGCTTAGGAACATAATGAACATAATCAAGTTTTGTCATGACAAGCAAAATTGCTCCAAAAGAACATACATATGGGCCAAATGTCACATTGAATATGCATAAAAACTCATGTAAATAGCGTGCGTAAAATATGATAATTTTTGGATAAAAATGTCTTATTATGGAAAAATTATCATAAGAGACTGTCTCATGGAGCCTTCCTCTCATAATATGTAAGTCTCACAGGTGTGTGGAGTCCACCAAATATAAGTGGCATTCTATAAAACAATATCATGTGTATAATCCATATATTGACGATGTCATCTTTAGTATGAGAGGCATGAGAGAAAACTTCAAGCTACCTGAGTCTCATTGATTGGTCGGCTGGCTTCCAATGCACTATAACTGCACTTTTGGTACTTTTCAAGTGTTTTCAACATGCTAAGGTGCAAGGGCAAAATAATCAGAATGAGTCCATTTCTTTAACAGCTAGCTAAAATTTCAAATACTACAATATATAAATGAAATAAAAATACCATTTAATTACTACATCGTTAAAGCAAGACGCTCAATATGTGTGTGTATTTATAATAAAATTGGAGTAAGAAGAATGAACTTTGTGAATAGTTATAAAGTAATTAATCAAGATGCAGTATAAACTTTGGTATAAGAAGATGTTATCCTTTACCACGTCCAGTCATCCACACAACTATTACATTATAAAAATGTTGAAAACTTATTATGAACCACTAAAAATCCCATTACTAAATCCCCATCACATGTCTTTCATCATGATTTGTATACATATGATATGAGGTAAGATAAGGAAATTGTGAGCTTCCAACTGCACGTTGCACTGCAACCAATTGCATGCCACCATGCTGAGATTTTTTGAAGAAAAAAAAAGTAAGAAACAATAAAATAAAACTATGAAAGATAATATATATATATATATATATATATATTAGATGAAAGAAAAGATTATCAATATCATCAGTAAACCACAACTCTATTTTTAGTTTTAGTTTTTTTATAGGAAGATTGTGAATTCTTTATTCATGACAAGTAAGATGGATTACATCATGAGCCAAAGCTTGCTCAATACCTCAACTCTAAATTTGGGAGGAACTTTTACTCCAAAAATAAAGAAAATAAAAATTCAGAGAAAATCACAGCAAAAAATCCTAGACATCATTTATTATATTATACACTTCATTATATTTATCATCACAAATATAATGCGACCACTGTCTAAATATATATA
Source organism: Quercus suber (assembly GCF_002906115.3). NCBI lineage: Eukaryota > Viridiplantae > Streptophyta > Magnoliopsida > Fagales > Fagaceae > Quercus > Quercus suber. The sequence goes on along the minus strand of NW_027069767.1, from coordinate 395,424 downwards.
TACACACACAAAATAGTACCACTAACAACAAAGTTAGATTATCTAATGTTCAAAAAGAAAAATTACACCAACCTGTCATTCCTTCTTTTTTTTCATTCACTCAAATATCTAGCATAACTCATGTGCTCATTTAGTTAATATTGAGTTCTTGAATCAGTATAACTAAAATCTGGCGAAGCTTCCGACAAGTACCACACATGAAAAATCTAAACTTCAATCTTATTATACAAATCTAGCTTCCTGTCAACATATATACATTGTTACCTTTGAGGGTGAAGTTTAACTCGTGTAAAATAGATCTATTCTTAAGCTTTAAAGGGATGAGTTAAGAATTTTTAGTTTAGCAAATTGATATTGTGGGGGGTGGAAACTCCAACGTATGTATTAAGCTTAAGGCCCTATTTGAAAGTCACTGTGTGTCCGAAGAGGCGAAAATAGTTGAAAAGGAGTCCGCATGAAAGAAAGATACCTGGAAATGAAGGGGATCAGTCCAAAGAGAGTACCAGTATTCCGAAAAGATCATTCTCCTCGGATGTAAAGATTCTTGGTCAAGCAAATATCTGGGGGGTTCGAATGATCTTACTAATGACTTCAGTGATCTGGATAAGATTTAAACATGCCTGGAGATAAGAAGAACGGAGAAATATCTAAAAAGAAAAACTACCACCACCGCATTAAATGCACTGCATCTGCTTTTCTGACCGCATTAATGTGGAGAAGACCCCTGAACAGTGTCAATCCAGCTACCACCACTCACAGAAAGCTAAGGAAGAGATCTGACGTGACACATACTCAAGTGGACACTTAGATGAAGAACAAGTGGACGATGAAGATGGTGAGGAAGGATGCTATATAAAAGAAAAGCCTCTGGAGGAGAAGGAGGACGGTTTTTTTAGAGTTGTATTGATTTTTCATTCAATAATATTCCTCTTCGGACATCAAATTAAAAGACTTTGAAGTGTGTTTTTTATATCAGTTCCTTCTTAAACACCATAGTTAACTATTGTTTAGTCCACAATCATCCTAGCTCTTTCACCCATTCTCTACAAATTCATTGTTCTGGGTTCATTGAGCTCATAATTCAAACCTTTTTGGCTTGGGCTACAAAACCAGACCCTACAGATATCTATCTAGTTTAGCACCAAAATCAAAACTATACATATTATCAAAAAGAAAATTTAAAACTACGATATCATTAATGGCTAATAAACAAATAAGGGCACGACATCATACTTAATGCATAAGTTGAACAAAACTATCATACATCATTTAAGAAGAAAGAAAATCTTATACTATATGAAAGCCACCAACATCTTCTACCATTTAAGAAATAAATCTTAAGAAAAGAAGTATGATTATTTAAGGTATTGATTTGTTAGAAATTGTCTTAAATTTCTAATTTAACTTGGTTTGGGTTTTTCTTAAAGTGGAAGGAAAGTCTATTATTTGTTAAAGAACTAACCAAGTATTCCTTCTCCACTAAAAATTGTATTTTTAGTTAACTAAAGAAATAGATATTGAAGTCTTATAAATAGACAGTAATATAAATGTAGTTCGATTTAGCCAAGAGTATTTGCATATAGGGAGATGTGAGGACTCGTAGAAGAGTGTGGAGTGAGTTCCTTTGAAAAGTAACAAGTGTTTGTCTATTGTTTAAGTGAGACAAGACCGTTTGTGTATTGATATTTTAGAGTGCTATCGAATTAGTTTGCGAGAGTTTTAAAGTTATTTTATAAATTGAAAGTGCATTTTGATTAAACACTTTTTAACCTTCTTGATATGGTGAATTCATCCTCTACATCCTGTGAATATTAGCTATTATCAAACCATATAAAAATTTCATGTTCATCTCTTGAGTGAGGTTGTATCTATTTTTCTTTCTACTCATCTTTGTTTCTATTGTTTGCTTGTTAGATATTCTCAAGCTCATTATAGTATTCACAATCAAGTGTGTAAGAATTCTATTTGTAGGCTCTTTTGTGCAACATGAGATACCTTAACCATAAAGTGTTGAGTGTGTATTAACTTTGTGTATCTTATAAACTGCATTTCACCTCATGCTCCAGGATAGCAAACTGTCATCCTGTCTTACGTTCTTTAAAACATTTTCCACTGAACCAGTACCTTCATGGATCTTTGAACAAGTTCAATATATTATGTATATCAATAGAATCATAAAAAGCTCAGCGATATGAATCTTTTATAATTCATTCTTTTACAAAAACGCTTTTATGAAGTAAGATTTAATATTTATGTTTTATTCTTGTCTACGTTAATATTAATTGAGACTTTTAGAGTACAATGGGCTACATCATAAATAAATTATATAATAATGAGCTTGAGTTTTTTAGAGCACAATGAGCTTGAGAATGCAATGGGCTATATCATAAATATAGTATAAGAAGAAAATGTTTTTCATGTTTTCAGCTGTTTATAGTGACCTAAAATTCTGGTCTATTGAAAATATCTTTGGTTGACCAAGAAAATATGAACATTCTTTTTAATTCCATGCAAAAGTAGTATTTTTTTTATAATAAAAATCATACGAGCTAAATGCCTAAAAATTCTTTTCGGAGCAAATTCAAGAATACAACCAAATGCTAGAAAAACAAACAAGACTCAATCCACTACTATACGACCAATTGTGTTTTATTTAACTGAATATTGGACTATTAAGAAGCAGTCTATTCATAAAATGAGTATATCTGAAATGAGAATACTAAGATGGATAGGTGAAAATACACAAAAAGAGGGTTCAAAATAATGAAATTTGCCTAATGATAGGAGTAGTCCCTATTGATGAAAAGATAAGAAAAGTTACTTAAAATAGTTTGGTCATGTGTAGATGAGAACAACTTATGCACCAATAAAAAAGAATGAGTTTATCCAAGTTGAGGAAATGAAAAAAGATAGGGGAAGACCAAAAATCACATTAGTTGATATAATAAAAAATGACATATCAATTAAGAGAGTAACAAAAAATATAACATTAGATAAAGCAGAATGAAGACAAAAAATATATATGACCAAACCCTAAATAATATATTGAGGATCTATAACCGACTCCTAAATTTTAGGACTAAGACTTTGTTTGTTGTTTTTGTTGTTGTTGTTGTTAAATTATTCATATAGTAAAAGAAGTTCATTAAAGCCTGTAATAATTTAACTTTCTAAATCTCCATTTATTTAACTATTTTTTTATTGGGCTTTATTCTTCTTCAATGCTAAGGCTTCCTCTAATTTGAAATACAAATTTAAGCTAAAACTGGTGACCCCTTACTCCTTAGACCTTGGAGTTCTTAAGAATTCAAACTAAACAATCATTGATGAATAAATTTATTCCTATAAAACTTGCAGCATTGCCTCATAGAAAAACTATTTTAATTTTTTTTTTAAATTCTTTTATGATAAAGATATAAGAATTAACTTTTGTTCTTGTCTAAGTTAATATTAACTAAGTTAGTTCTTGATCTCGTTTCGCAATGGTAGTTGTTATTAATTATCATATAAGAATTTCAACATCTGCAAATTTAACTTGGGTTTGAATTTCCTAAAATATTTTAAGGTGATATTTTGAACATATTCATAATATCTCACACCCTGAGATTTAGAACTTGTCATGTCAAAGTTTTTTTTTTTTTTTTTTTTTTTACCTTAACCATAAAGTGTTGAGTGTGTATTAACTTTGTGTATCTTATAAACTGCATTTCACCTCATGCTCCAGGATAGCAAACTGTCATCCTGTCTTACGTTCTTTAAAACATTTTCCACTGAACCAGTACCTTCATGGATCTTTGAACAAGTTCAATATATTATGTATATCAATAGAATCATAAAAAGCTCAGCGATATGAATCTTTTATAATTCATTCTTTTACAAAAACGCTTTTATGAAGTAAGATTTAATATTTATGTTTTATTCTTGTCTACGTTAATATTAATTGAGAATTTTAGAGTACAATGGGCTACATCATAAATAAATTATATAATAATGAGCTTGAGTTTTTTAGAGCACAATGAGCTTGAGAATGCAATGGGCTATATCATAAATATAGTATAAGAAGAAAATGTTTTTCATGTTTTCAGCTGTTTATAGTGACCTAAAATTCTGGTCTATTGAAAATATCTTTGGTTGACCAAGAAAATATGAACATTCTTTTTAATTCCATGCAAAAGTAGTATTTTTTTTTTAATAAAAATCATACGAGCTAAATGCCTAAAAATTCTTTTCGGAGCAAATTCAAGAATACAACCAAATGCTAGAAAAACAAACAAGACTCAATCCACTACTATACGACCAATTATGTTTTATTTAACTGAATATTGGACTATTAAGAAGCAGTCTATTCATAAAATGAATATATCTGACATGAGAATACTAAGATGGATAGGTGAAAATACACAAAAAGAGGGTTCAAAATAATGAAATTTGCCTAATCATAGGAGTAGTCCCTATTGATGAAAAGATAAGAAAAGTTACTTAAAATAGTTTGGTCATGTGTAGATGAGAACAACTTATGCACTAATAAAAAAGAATGAGTTTATCCAAGTTGAGGAAATAAAAAAGGATAGGGGAAGACCAAAAATCACATTAGTTGATATAATAAAAAATGACATATCAATTAAGAGAGTAACAAAAAATATAACATTAGATAAAGCAGAATGAAGACAAAAAATATATATGACCAAACCCTAAATAATATATTGAGGATCTATAACCGACTCCTAAATTTTAGGACTAGGACTTTGTTTGTTGTTTTTGTTGTTGTTGTTGTTAAATTATTCATATAGTAAAAGAAGTTCATTAAAGCCTGTAATAATTTAACTTTCTAAATCTCCATTTATTTAACTATTTTTTTATTGGGCTTTATTCTTCTTCAATGCTAAGGCTTCCTCTAATTTGAAATACAAATTTAAGCTAAAACTGGTGACCCCTTACTCCTTAGACCTTGGAGTTCTTAAGAATTCAAACTAAACAATCATTGATGAATAAATTTATTCCTATAAAACTAGCAGCATTGCCTCATAGAAAAACTATTTTAATTTTTTTTTTTAAATTCTTTTATGATAAAGATATAAGAATTAACTTTTGTTCTCGTCTAAGTTAATATTAACTAAGTTAGTTCTTGATCTCGTTTCGCAATGGCAATTGTTATTAATTATCATATAAGAATTTCAACATCTGCAAATTTAACTTGGGTTTGAATTTCCTAAAATATTTTAAGGTGATATTTTGAACATATTCATAATATCTCACACCTTGAGATTTAGAACTTGTCATGTCAAAGTTTTTTTTTTTTTTTGGCGAATACTAAGTATTTTAATGCACACACAAGTTAAAAGAACCTTTAATAGGAAATTTCAAATAGAGAGGATCTTAATACTTTCCATTCACATATTGTGTTATGTTGTCACTTAACTTCTTAAAAAGTTGCCAAAAATCTTGTAGTGCAAATAGTTTGCATCTCTTGGTTTTCTTAATTGAGACATCCAGGATTCAATCCCCCCTCTCCCAACTATCAAATTATAAAATAAAATAAAATAACTTCTTAAAAAGCTTTTCTCATCATTTTTCATTCTTTCTTCAATTTGCTATTACAATAATTTAATAGGATTTATCCAAGAAACTACTTATAGCAACAAAAAGTGACATTTATTTCAAGACAACCTTTCTCACAAAAAGTAAATTCCAAAACTTTACTTTCATTTGAGATTTAAGAAAGAAAATACTCAAGAAAACTTCTTTTAATTTTTATTTTTACAATTCTATAGTTGGAAAATGGAGGATTTAAATCTTAAATATCTTTTTAATAAACATTATGAAGTGACAACAAATTAAGGTACAACACTCTTGACAATGTTTCAAAAGACTTTTTTATTTTTTTGAGAAATTATACCCCAGAAAACTTGAAACAAACCTAGTTTTAAAGTAGACAAATTTTTTATGACCTTTTCTTCTTAAACCTTTAACAGATTCATTGCCATATATCTCCAACATACTTGGAAAGCGAGCCTCATGTGATTATTTTTTTTTTTTCCCCTTTTTTCTAGTTTCTTTTTAATTTGAAAAATAAAATATCTTTAGTGACCTCATTACCTATAGCTAGGTTCGTGCTATACGATCAGATGGAAGGATGACAATAGCATTATAATATGCATAAAACTCCAAAGTTCAATAGCACAAAAAAGGCAATCTTTATTTTCTCAACCAAAAAAAAAGGGAAAATCGTTAAACACCAAAAATGTAACTTAATAGCTCTTTTGTGTTAGAATGATTACTATTATATCATGAAAATATATGCATACACACACAGCAGCAGTCAAATTCCTCTTTTCTTTTCTTTTTTTAATTGTAATTCTAAGTCTTCAAGTTAAAAATTGTGGATATGGTTTTTTGAGATTTGGATTTAAGTCTAAAGTTATTTGAAGAGTACAATTAATATTGGAAAAATAAAAACTAAAGTTAGCTTTATCAGCTCCTTAAAAAAAAAAAATAATAATAATAATATTGCACATCAAATTAAACGATTCTACACTGGTTACAAGGGTTGTTTAATTTGCAACTTTAAAAGCAAACAGACAGCCTTGTATCTCAATAAAAAATTATTTAGCTGCACCACAAAGTGCAGCATACTTACACATCAAACGTCACATCCCTGGCACCGAATCATAACAGTAAACCAGTGCTGTTAATGGTTACTTATATAGTCTAAATAATGATTATTCAGTTAAGTTACTCCTGCTTAATTTATTCTTCAAAATCAATAAGTTAAACAGCTTAATAAATTTAAAGGTTGGAAACAACCCTAGTTATTGAACTTGATAAGAACAAGTTCAATCTGAGAATCAACTGATCATTTCCATTAGGGCCACTACTGATCCGATTTCTTTTTGAGAGAAAGATAACAAAGAGGGATTCACATCTTCACTGAAAAGGGTCTTGTGGATCTGTGAATTATTGAAGTAATCCCCTACTAAAAGCTCAAAAGATGCTTTGCTAGTATATAAATTTTTTTACTAAAATATTATAATACAAGAGAAGATAGTATATGGAACAAAAAAAGCTTAGATCTTCAAAAGAGAAAATCATAAAAAACTCAACTTTCACTTGAATGCAAAATCAATCAAAGCTGACACAGAAAAACAGATCAAAACCTAAGCCAATCAATTCAATAAAATCAAAAAAGAGATAGGGTCTAGGGGAAGAGAAGGACAAGTATCCATAATATCATCAAGCTGCACCATGGCAATATCTAACTTCATATAAACCACAGATCTTGCAAAAAAACAGGTCACATACACCCATTAAGCATACAAAATCCAAAGTTGAGAAATATACACATACAAACATATATATATAAACATATATCATATATACATAAACAAATATATATGTATATATATTTATTTAGAGAGAGAGGGAGAAAAAAAGAAGTTATACCTAGGACTGCTACAGAACTCATAGAGCTTGCCACGGTTGGAGAAAACGATGAGAGCAACCTCAGCATCACAGAGAACTGAGAGTTCATAAGCCTTCTTGAGCAGCCCATTTCTTCTCTTAGCAAATGTCACCTGCCTGTTGATTTTGTTTTCTATCCTCTTAAGCTCAACTCTTCCTCTCCCCATGATCTCTTTTTTTTTTTTTTTTGCTTACAAACTAAGACTAAAGAACTCTCCCTCTTTCTTTCTAGTCTTGGTTAAAGGATGAACTAACTTTCATAAATAGTCTGTTTGTTTAGGGTACAAATGGGATAAAAAAAGTAACAGTGAGAGAAATGGAAACCCTGAGAAAGGTTGTCCAAGTGTTTTTTTTTTTAATGTTTACTTCTGATTTTATCTTTGTACTGTTCTTGTATACATGAGTATCTACAGGCGGGTTTTGATTCGTTACACATTATTACATCCCATGTTTCTTACTGTGTCATCTAGATACACAACTGACATGTATTTAACCACAAAAAAAAAATATATTAAATTAAATCTTATTATCAATTTACTAGGTAATGACTAGGTTACTTTGTAATGTCTATTGGATGTCAACACCAACCTTAAAAGTCACATACTTTTGGTTCCACACGTGTCGACTTCTCAGTAGTGGATCTTTTATAAGGTCTTAATTATATATTTTCCCTTTGAAGATACTGAATGCCAACCTTTGTTCTTTCTTTATCTTGTTTTCTTCCTTTTTTTTTTTTTTTTTTTTTTTTTTTTTTTAATTTCATTTTTAGGGTCAATAATTTAATGACTTTATTATCTTTTTTTTTTTTATGCCTCAAAAACGTCTCAATAAACCCAAGTGAGGATAAAATTTTCTGGATCCCAAACTCTTTTAGGAATTTCTCTACAAAATCTGAATATCAAATAATGCAATTCTTAAGAAATTGTGAGAAAACTCTTTGAAAGGAAAGATTAGAAATGTATGGAAAAATTGACAATTTAAGAAAGATAAACTGTTCTTGATGATGCATAAGTTTGATGACCTAATGGAAGATCTCCCATACATATTATAAGACGACTGGCAAGACAAGAAAATAAGCCCCGATATCATATTTGAACGTCGATCATATAAATGTAAAAGGAATCCACAAATCTTCCACATGAGGATCAAGCATATTTATCAACTACAATCAAGGGCTAAAGATTAGCCATCAATGCACAATAATTAGAGGATTCATTCTGAAAGCTCAATATTCTAAAAGAACTAAAACTTGTTTAGATCCCCAATTTTAATTGTGGCTTCATTAATTTTAAGCTTAACACACTTAATGCAAAATATACATGATTAACAAATTAATTAATCAAAGCACTCAACAATTGCATGGATGAACAAATTAGTGCAAAGCAAATATGTAAAAGGCAGTAAGGAAAAGAGACTCAAACTCAAGATAACATGACGATGTGTTATCGAAGAGGAAAACCGAAAAACTTGGTGTAGAAAGCTCTTTGCGACCCTTCAAGCCAAAATGATTCACTAGTGAATAAGTTGAAGTACAAGGATACCAAAAAGATCCTCCAAGTCTAATCTATCCAAAGTACTTGAGCCCTTCAAGTTTTAGCTACCAACGGACTTCTCACAGTCTTGTCTTCATTAGCTTCTTAGATCCCGCAATACCACCCCATTACACCACCAAGCCTCACCGAATTATCTTGGCAAAGACCCAATGCTTCTCAAGCTCCAAAACACTCTCTATACTCTAAATGGGTGTGGGTTATATTTGGGTACAAATCTCCTCTCAAGGTATAACAATGGGAGACGGGAATGAGAAGAGAATATAAAGGAATTCTCACTTAAGGATGAGTAACTCTCTCTAAAATGGTGGGTGTTGTAGAAACCTCTTTAGGGTTTTCTTCTGAATAGCCTCCTCACAATTTTGTGGGTAATGAGGGTATATATAGTATGGGTGAAGGGTATAAGAATCACACTTAAAATCTCAATTGTTAATTCATCTCACGAGTCATCTCGCGAGTTGGCCAAGTCGCGAGATACTTGTGAGATGCACTGACTCTTGAACTTCCATATGTGCTTCTTACATGGCCTTTCATGGGTGCTACAGTCTCGAGCCAAGTCATGAGATCAACTTCTTGAACAATCTTAACCAACCTAATATTAAATCCATTACAATTAAAACTCACAAAATACAAGGAAATAAATTAATGAAATTACAACACTTTTTGTTATGGAATAAAGTCAACATAAATGTTATATGAAAAAACATAACTTAACACATTCAACCCCATTAATTATGAGAGAAACCCAAATCTCTATTCACTGAAAGTATAGAGAAACTATCTTGACTTGATTGTCAGAGGATCTTAGAGTCAACACCACACTAGTGTCACCTAGTTCTTATGTTGTTCCTTTGTAACCTGCATAATCTACCATGCAATCTTTAGTTCCAATAGAAGATTGCAAGGTAGATCATTCTAACAATGTCAAAACTCCAGAAAAGAATACATATATAAGACACATAATGAATCTTGGGAAAAAATTGCCAAATGTCCTTTTTGGAAAAAAAAAAAATAGCAGCTCTTTGCCCTATTTCCCAAACTAATTAGGGAAATGTCTTTCTTTTGAAATTCGATTTGTAATAAATCGAGTTAGGCCCTATAACAGCATTTTTAAGAATTATATAGTGACGTTTTTAGGACTTATAGTGGCGTTTTGTAACTCAACATGAAAATAAAATAAAATAAATTTCCTACAACTAGATTTCACGGAGGTCCTGTTACAAAACGCCATTATAGCCTATAGGTCCTTTGTTATAGGGCTCCAGAATTTTTTTTTTTTTTTAACTCGATTTATCACAAATCGAGTAACAAAAGAGAGGCATTTCCTTAATTAATTTGGAAAATGGGGCAAAGAGTTGCTATTTTTGCCTGAAAAGGGCATTTGGCGATTTTGTCCATGCATCTTGTGTGGAGATAGGGAAGGAAAACTTGAGCAACTATTAATATATTTCCCAATAACTAGAATCATATAGGCCTAGTCATCTTGGCCTAGTACTAGATTCTTTGAAATAAACTTCAATTCCATTTCAAAAGTGAGTTGGAGTGATCGTCAACCCAACAAACAGTCAAAGGATGTTGAAAGGTGAGACGAAAACTTCATGCTTTTTGAATCAATGGGTTGTAATACTTTTTTTAGGACAAGAAACAAAATCAGGGACAAGAACAAAGGGAATTGCTAGACCGCATACATTTAATCTCCCCAATTAATATAATTTACACTGACCACTTAATTTTGTTGATAATTTTCTGGTGAAGACAAAGCAAGAAGTTGTGAATGGGACGAATATGATTGTGAAGCAAAACCCCTTAAAAGCCAAAGCTCAAGCAGCCTTATTTGCAATCTCAAAAGCTAAAGAATTGGGTTATAAATTATTCTTTTGTGAAGGAGGTGAGATGAATGTGATTCCCCAACTTCAAAAGTACATTGTTGAAAGGTGAGACGAAAACTTCATGCTTTTTGAATCAATGGGTTGTAATACTTTTTTTAGGACAAGAAACAAAATCAGGGACAAGAACAAAGGGAATTGCTAGACCGCATACATTTAATCTCCCCAATTAATATAATTTACACTGACCACTTAATTTTGTTGATAATTTTCTGGTGAAGACAAAGCAAGAAGTTGTGAATGGGACGAATATGATTGTGAAGCAAAACCCCTTAAAAGCCAAAGCTCAAGCAGCCTTATTTGCAATCTCAAAAGCTAAAGAATTGGGTTATAAATTATTCTTTTGTGAAGGAGGTGAGATGAATGTGATTCCCCAACTTCAAAAGTACACTTCCAAACCCCACTAGGTTATTGACATTTTAATTACAAAAGCTAGATTTTTTTCTTTTTTTTTTTCTTTTTTTTTTCTTTTTTTTTTTCTGATTGGTTTGTAACCCATATACTTTTGAATAAGCTAATTTTTTTACCCATAATATTGCTAAATGGTTTCTTTTGTCAAACTAGAATAGATTGATCCTCATCTCCTCTATCCCCTATTTTTGTTTTTTCCTGTAGGAAAGAGATAGATTAATATCAGTTCCTGTATTTTGGATGGTTCTTCCCTTGTAAAATACAATGTAAAGATCGCTATCTTTAAAGTAATATGAATTTATAAGGGGAAATTATACTTTATTCTTCTAAATTATACATCTTTTACACATTTCCTCCTAAATTATGAGAATGCACACTTTACTCCCCTAAATTATACCCCACTTTACATTTATCTCTCTAAACTATGAGAATGCACGATTTACATTCCTAAAATATGACCCCTTTTACACTTACCCTATAAATTATGTGAATGTACACTTACAGCCCTAAACCAAGAATGGAGTAAAGAATTTTTGTTTGGAGTAACCAAGTTGTAGCACTAATATATTTATCAAGACAGCTCTGCACACACACACACACACTATTATATATACACACACCCAACAAAAACAAAAACAAAAAAGAGTTTAGTATTTTCAAGCAAAATTATGTTTGATGGCAATCTTTCATAAAATAAAATTCCTTTTTACCATTTTCATAGTGAAATTCTTAAAAGGTTTCATTTTCAATACAAATTATCAAATTTTATACTAAGGTAAGTACAAAAATTTTCAATTGAACTAAATAAATTTTCAAAAACATGAATAATCTAAAACTTTGAGGAATAAGTTATGCTCCAAACATATTTAAAGCTATCTTACTCTAACTCATTATGTGGCAACTAAAGATATATTTCATGTGTAGTTTTAATGACAAGATTTTTTTTTTAATGAGTCAATGACTTATTAATTGCCACATAACATGTTGAAAAAGATAAATCTAAACATGTTTGGTGTCAAACTTTATCAAATATTTAATAGATATAAGATCATATTTTACAATAAAAAATAAAATTGCAAAAAATAAAATTATGTCTTTATAATTGGACTAATTCAAATATTTGGGGGGAGGGGGGGGGGGGGCGCGGGCAACTCTTATTTTTGTAGGCTAAATTTTGAAAACATTAAAATAATTATATATTTTAGAAAATTTTCAAAATTTTGGGGGCCATGGCAATTCCTGTTAGATACGATTACCCTTGTTCAAAACGAGTTTGCTGTCGGATTACACGCAATTCCTGTTAGATACGATTCATCCACCAACTAAGGACAACAATTGGCACCTTTTGAAATAAGAAATTAAAAAAAAAAAAAGTTTCCATTTGCACTCTGTAAAATAGTTATATTTTAAAAGTTAGTTATTTCTCTATGGAAAAAATAACCTTTTATGGATTATGATTCATTATATCTCATCTTAGCAAAATAAAATGATCATCGTTTGATTTTGAACACACATGTCCATTATTTCTTTCTCTTATTTGTTTGTTAGTGCTTCTTTTACATCATATTCTCACCAAAAAAGTTTTGAAAACTTTCTGATTTCTGACTAGTCTATTCGAAATACAAGTACACCTTTCTTCCACTTTCATATCACAATCTACACTGCATTTTTTATCGGTTTCTGCTAATTAAACAATTGCTTGGATTGCTTGGTTTCCTGTTTGAGTTTTGTTAAGTCATGCTTGAGTGGAACTGTGGAAGAAGTTTATGAATGGCCACAAAAGATTAGCCAATCAAGCTACTTTTTTGTGCAACCATGTGTCAAATCTGGGGTGGCGATATGACGGGTTTCATGCCTTAAAAAAGCCATATGCACCAATAATTGGTCAATATTTTCGCAAGTTTTGGTAAAAATGAATAAAAACAACAATATGATGAGACTCTATTATTTAACAGTGCTATTAGTTTCTTTTCCTACTCACTTCAAAAAAAAAAAAGTCCAAATATTGCCATTCTCTTCTCTTTGGGAAGTGACATTTCATGATAAACACCCGCAAGGTGAAAGTGGCCATTGCTTTTGCAACGTAATTACCTATAGGTTGTAAAACACTGCAAACCAGTTGACCATTTGTGGTATTAGCATGATTTTTAATGGCAAGTATACATTTCATCATTTTTTGGTATTATTTACCTAAAATTCAAAACTCCATGTGAAAATTAATGGGAATGGGAATATATTTTGTGCAAGTCATCATAGACAATGGTAACTAACCGAAGAATTATATCAATGAGAAGTTGGTTCACGTGCTCATAAATTTGGATGCATCAGTTAACAAGAGTTTTGTCAAGCTTCGATTTGGTGGGTTATGAAAAGGGCTGTTCATCAACCTATCAGACCTAATCCATCCATCAGATCCGATCCAACCCAAAGACCCACAGGTGGATCCAAATGACCAAACAAATCGAGTGTGGGTCTGTTAGTGTTAAAAGTTAGAGTTTTCAATTCGTGTTTGAGTTCCACAACTCCTAACTCCTAGAAACCGACCCGACCCATGAGAAGTTAAAAAAAAAAAAAAAAAAATCTCTCTCTCTCTCTCTCTCTCTCTCTCTCTCTCTCTCTCTCTCTCTCTCTCTCTCTCTCTCTCTCTCTCTCTCTCTCTCTCTCTCAAATCCCTAAGCCTAACCCTCTTCTTACTACCTCCGTCGTCAAGTTGGTCGTATTGCTGCCGCCATCATCAACTCAAACCCCACTCTTGAGTCTTGAAGCCTCCTCTAATCTGCTTGAAATATCATTTTGATCTGATGGTGGGTTAGTAAAAACAATTTTTAAAAAAAAAAAGAAAAAAAGAAATTGAACTAATCTTGTGATGGTGGGGGAGGGGAGTGGTGGTAGTGCCGATTTAGTGTTATCTCTCTCTTTCAAACTAATCTTGCGATGGCAAGGGAAGGGACTGCAGTCTCATAGATTTGAAGTCTTGTTTGTGCTATTTGATTTATGTAGGTTTTGTTTAGGTTTGTGGCCTTTGGGTTTTGATTCCTGTGTTCTTTTGGGTTTTGATTCTCTACTTTCTTTGGATTGATTTCTTTGTGTCGCTATTTCCTTTTGGATTTTGATTTCTATATCATTCTTTGGGTTGATTTCTTAGTTTTCTTCTCTTGCTTTAGACCCGAAATTACACGACAAGTCAGACCCACTCAACCGATGACTCGTGCAACCAAGTCTGACCCAAACATTCGGTCGGTTGCAGGTCCATTTTCTATTCACTCGATCCAATTGGGTCGGTTGCGGGTCAACCCATAAACCCTATTCAACCCAACCCATGGACAACCTTAGTTATGGATTTGGATGAGTTATATGATGTTGTTTCCAAAATAAGTGTGGTTCAATATTGGCTAATATTAAGATGAACTTTAAGATTGATGGAAAATATGCTAGTAATTGTGAACTACTGAAGGAAAGTGAATTAAAATCATAAGTTAACAAGTTCCAGAACTAAATTCTAAGTGAAATCTAATGTCATTAAGTTCCAGTTCCAGGAAGCTAAGTAATTCAAAATTATGTAAGGTTCTTTGCCAACAAAATTGATCAATGCCAAAACAATCGAAGTGTAAACATATTTGTATATGTATATGCCTCATTTTGTACTAGTTAAGGTGCCAATGAGGAACTTGACATATGTCAATCAAAAGTAATTGAAGTATTCTCGATAGTTCAGAGATACTCACAACTCAAAAGTGCTTTGAAAATAATGTCGAAAAATAATATTTGCCCACTATTTTCCCAATATCTTTTTTAATGAGATTTTTCTTTTTTTTTTTCCATTGGAAATCATACTTCTAGGGCTTCAACATGGGCATAAATTTTACCCAATTTCAATTTAAAAAAAGTGAATTATATCCACTTGAAATCAATATAACAATGATGTCAATAAAGTAGGGATCTAGGCAAGGCTGCGTGCACAAGCTCAAAGCTGTGTATACAGGCTTCACCTAAAAGACCCTAAACTTACATATGTGAGTCCCAAACACTTCAATTGTCAGTAGGGGTTCCACTTAGATCTTTAGGAAGCTCTATAACCCTCCAAAAGGCCCCAAAAACCTTGAACATATACAAATGTGTTAACTATGATATTAAGGGATAGACCAATATAAAAACACACTTAACCGCTAAACATATTGATGTCCGAAGAGGTATATTATTGATTGAACAGTGAATACAGTTCTTAGAGCTACAGTTAAATCTTTCTCCTCCTCCCCAATTGTAGGGTCAGGATTTGTAGCCCAAGTCCAAAATAATGAATTTGTAGAGAGTGGGTGAAAGAGTTGAGCTAGTTGTGAATTTAGCAACTATTAACTATGATATTAAGGGATGGACCAATATAAAAACACATTTAACCGCTAAACATATTGATGTCCAAAGAGGTATGTTATTGATTGAACAGTGAATATAGTTCTTAGAGCTACAATTAAATCTTTCTCCTCCTCCCCTTTTCTTTTTTTTCCCGATCCCCATTCTTTGTAGACCTTTCTCATTTATATGGCCTTCTTCTAAACCATCTTCATCGTACACTTGTTCTTCATCCAAGCAATCACTTGAGTACATGCCATATCAGATATCTTCTTTAGTTCTCCAGGAGTGTTGGTAGTTGAAGTTGTACTGTTTAGGAGTTTTTTTCACATAAATGCGGCCAGAAAAGTTGCTACAGTGCATTAAACACGGTGGTAGCAACTTTTTTCTTTAGACATTTCTTCATTCTTATCATCTTCAGACGTGCCCAGAGCTTATCCTTATCATTGGAATTGCCAGGAAGATCACTTGAACCTCCCAGGTACTTGCTTGATCGAGACTCTTTACATTCGAAGAGAATACGCTCTTCGGCCTAATGATGATCTCTTCGGACTGCCCTCCTCGATCATTTCCAAGTATATTTCTCCCATTTAGAATCCTTCTCAATCATTTTCTTCTCTTCAGACATACCTTAACCCAAAAAAGGGGCCCTAGGCGCAATACATAATGCTGGGCTTCCAGGCCCATTACACAATGCTGGGCTTTCACCCCCACAATAGCCCCTCAAAATTTTAATTTTTCTCTCGCATCCAAGGAGAAAAAATAAGATTTTGATTTGTTACGAAATAAAAACACAAGTATTTGAATTCACACATGTATGAGCATTCGTTCATGTGCTTCATCACTGCTGCTGTCATTTCAATATCAGCGCTATTAATTACTCCAGGCGGCATTCTGTCTCATTTCCAACAGTGGACCATCGATCCAACGGATGATGTTCTTTCTCGTAATTTGAGCGAGATGACTCTTAACCTTTCATTTATCCCTATAAAAAGCCTCAGAAGAGGTTATTTCTTCTTTACTTTGCAAACTCTCAAATTATCCAGCGAACTTAAGCATTCAAATCCAATAAGCTCTTCCAATCATCAATCCTAGTTCTTCCCAGAATCTACAAGAATCTCTCTATGATTTCAAGGATCATTCTCTAATTTAGTTTGTGTAAGTTCTCCTTTATTCAAGCCTTTCATCTTCTCTTCGGCCAGCTTCCTCGGCCTTCAAACTCTCATTTCCCAGTTATTATTCTGTCTTCTTTTAGTTAACCAAAAATGGGTAGATTTCAGTATCTTGTCGATAGTCCTGCCTTAATAAAGGAATTTAAGGAGACATACGGCATACCACAGGGGGTAAACTTAAGGTATTGTCTACCAGAAAGGGTATTAACTGATCGAAGAGAGGGGGAAGTCGTAATCCCTATGATAGCATTCATAGAAGGAGGAATGACTCTCCTTATGGGTTCTATTACCGAAAACTATCTTCGTAACCACAGGCTTTCTCCTGATCAGTGTGCACCCAATGTCTTTAGGATCCTAGGAGCAGTTGACGCTTTGAACCTTCATCTAGGATTAGGACTCACCTAGCTTGACGTGGTACATATGTATAAGTATCATAGCCAGAAGGGAACGGGATACTATCTTAAATCCTGATCCGACGTCGTTAGGCTCATCTCCTGCCTTCCCAAGTCTAACAAAGGGATGAAAGACAACTATCTGATCGTCTCGGGCGTGTAGCATAATGGTCTTCATTGCCCGACCCAACCAAGAAAGCTAGGTGGGACATCCTAGATTTAGGTTTCCTAACAATAGATTTAGGATCTTCGTTTTTTAACAATTTACCTTCTCTTTGTATTGTTATTTTCAAGTTTCTGACTAAATTTTGTTGTGGTGTTAACAGATAAGGATCACGTTTCTCCTTGGCTCAGCCTCACAAACGTCCGCGCGCTCAACTACTTACTAAGATCAGAGATTTTTGTAAGTGAAGACGGGTAGCTCCGATTCGTTCCTCTCATCCTTGGTTTCACGCAAAAATCAACCGATTTTTAGCCGATCGGCAACGCTATCACTCAAGGAGACTATCGGCTCAAACGAATAGACGTCACTTGGCGCAATTTCCTAGCACCGTTCGATCTTGCCCCCGTGCCACACCCAAATCCATAGGGTATACCATTGCTAGTCCAGCCGATTCAGCAGGTCCCCCTTGAACCAGTAGCAGTAGGTGAAAGAGTCGCTTCTTCAACCTCTTCACTTGAGGAGCAAATTGATAAGTTTAGATTTGAAGAAGAGGCTTCGGAAGGGGGTCAAGTGATACAAGTTTCAGAAGCCGAGGAAACTGACTGGCAGTTTAGTGTTCGCCCTCCTGTTTTAATAACTGTTGTTCCTAACGACTCCTTGGAAGAGGAAGAAGACATGGCCAGCCTAAGAGACTTGATGAAGAATAGGAATAAAAAAGTTGGGCCCAAAGAGACCGGTATGTCCCAACCAATTGTTAGTCTTCCTCCACCACCTCCCCAAGTTCCTTCGGATCGTGGCTCAAAGCAATTGCCAGATCTGAAGAAGAAAAGGCCCCTCGTCGATAATTAAGAAAGAGAGGTGGTGCCTCCAAAAGGGACTAAGCAACAAAAGGTGATGAGAGACCACCGGAGCAAAAGGGCTTCGTCTACCGAGAGCCAAGACGACGCTCTCGCAGCTAATGTGCGCCGAGGACCTCACACCTAGTCCCCAAGGTTGGCATTGGATGGTGCTTCAATCCCTTGGGAGACCTTCCTCATAAATTATAATGGGGGGAGGGCAGGTCTTGTTGCTGAGGTCTTGGAGCAACCACTGCTCCTCCCACGAGACATGGAATCTTACAGGTGTTTCAGCCAGTATGACCTCTTTTTGTCCCTAAAAAGGGATTTAGCCATGATAAGTAAATTAATCCACTTCTTCAGTTAGGATACTGATGATTTTTTTTTTTTATTGAAATTTTTCCTTCTGCTATGTAAATTACCCAGCAGGTTTATGTGGCCGAGGAGTGGAACAAAAAGGCCTACACTGAAGCCTAAGCAGAGGCCCAATCTCGGTTTAAGGCAGAAAAATCGCTGGGCAATCTGGAGGAAGACTATGCTCATCTGTCCGAGCAATTAAAAGAGATGACCAAGCAGAGGAATAGTCTAGATGCTGGTCTTAAAAATGCCGAGAAGCAGGCCGAAAACCAACGCCATTAGCTGAACTTAACAAAGATTAATCTGGAAACAAAAAGAAAGCGCTGGTGAAGTGTCTTCGAACTGAACTTCAGAAAGCCAAGGAGATTGCCGAATTGGCTGAGAAGAATGCTCAGTTGGCCAAGGAGGCAATCGAGGCTGAAAGGCAGGCAGCCTATAAGCTCGAGGTAGAGGAGACTCAGGTCAGACTTACTGAGCAGTTTGCGAAGGTCTGTAGAGACGTGACTTGGGACAAAGGTCTCGACGCTGCTGGGGTCCCTCCAGAGTCTGTCTTGAGGCAACCTGGGAGCATTTATTATCATCCTGATATTTGCGAACTCGCAAAAGCTCTGGAGTAGCCCCCCGTCGGCCAGACCCCTCCAACCGAGGATGTTCAAGTCCCAGACGCTGTTGTTGCTCAACCTACCCAAACAGTTGACTCCTCGGCCACCGAGATGAAGGCTTAGATGTTTAGGAGTTTTTATTACATACTTGTATTAGTTTTTTATGTAATGATTTGCAAACTACTTTCTTTTAATCAATGAAATCATTTCTCTTTTATTTCTTATGTCTTCTTTGCACATACTATAAGACTCATTATTATTGCAAATAACTATAACTTGTTACTATGGTAATATTGGTAAACTTAGCCACGATATTATGCTAATGATGCAAATAACTTAAATTAATACTAAAAAGAGTAGTTTGTATAGGAATCAC
This sequence comes from Quercus suber, assembly GCF_002906115.3. Classification (NCBI taxonomy): domain Eukaryota; kingdom Viridiplantae; phylum Streptophyta; class Magnoliopsida; order Fagales; family Fagaceae; genus Quercus; species Quercus suber. Next base: position 375,874 of record NW_027069767.1, on the reverse strand, counting down.
TAATAAGCAATGAAAGCAAGGAGTGATATGGAAGCTTCACAGGTCTTCTCAAACATGCACAGCGAGTATTACTACTTATTGAGTATGAATTAAACACATGACTAAGGAGGCTTATTGTAAGTTAGGGTTTACTTAAACACATCCGAGAATTTCAGGCAAGATTCCTTTCAAGTCTAAGTATTAATAATAACTATAAGAAGGTGTTAACTAACTCAAATCATCTGGTCCGAGGATTTCAGGCATGATTGGATTTAAGTTTAAACACTTAGGAGAATTGCAAACGAGTGTTAACTAACCCAAATCATCTAGTCTGAGGACTTTAGGCATGATTGGATTTAAGCTTAAACACTTACGAGAACTGTAATAGAGTGTTAACTAACCCAAATCATCTGATCCGAGAACTTCAGGCATGATTAGATTTAAGTTTAAACACTTAGGAGAATTGCAAACGAGTGTTAACTAACCCAAATCATCTAATCCGAGGCCTTCAGGCATGATTGGATTTAAGTTTAAACACTTAAAGAAATTGTAACGGAGTATTAACTAATCCAAATCATTTGGTCCGAGGACTTCAAGCATGATTGGATTTACCTGAGTGGCTCATTTCAATATCACCAAAGGATTTTAGTGTGCTTTGTGAATGATGAGGTCTTCTCTAGTCATGGCAGTAAAGGGCCTTGGGGATGAGTCATGATGAGTCTAGGACTCTATGTGGCTTAATTTTTATGCGCATTTGCAGATAGGATTGTGTAATGCAATCTAGAATCGTAAAATTCACTATGAAAAATGAATCTGGGGGGACCCTGGAAGTTCAAGTGCTGATTTAGCACTTGAACTCGATTCCCGCCTCATTTGATACTTTAAGGTTTAATTTGAAGGCTTTGACTTTTTTAGATGAGTTCTTAGAGTTCTTTTTACTTTAAATTCTAAATTTTATCACTTAAAGTGCATATTCATTTTGTTTAATATTGTTTGCTTTTAAACACTTAATTAACTAGAAATAATTTATCTTTTGTTTAAATCTCATTGGCTTTATCTTATAGCATGCATGCAATCAACTAACAATTATTATCATGGAAATCCAATCAACTTAGCCATGTAATTAATTTCTTTAAATTTTTTATAGACCAATCATAATTAATTAGTGATTCTAACATTTCCCTTAAAAAAATTAATTCGTGATAACTGCATGTGTCTCTTTATCCGACGATAATGTTTAATTCAATGATCCGATTTAAGCACACAATATATTGCTTTGATAGTTAGAATTCTGATATTTATTTTCAATTATGCATTGGAAGATATAACGGTCAAAATTACAGTTTTGCCCTTATGTTGTGAGATAACTATTTTGCACCTCCTTCTTTTTTTTCTTTTTCTTTTTATTTTTTTTATTTTTTATAACAGCTATTTTGCACTTGGTAAGAGGTTAAATGAAGGTGAAAAAATTAATGGGGTTTCTGCAACCGCATTTCTACTTTAATATTTAATTTGTTTTAAGATCTAATTGTTAACTAATCCTTCCTCCACTTTCACGTTGTGTCTCATGTATAAACTCTTTTGATGTTTTATTAGGATAATTTTTAGGTTGTAACACCTTGCGTTTGTTCATATTCTGTACCTTATGTTTGTCGCTTTTTAGTGCTATTGGTTGTGGCTAGCTACGAGAATAAAAGAATAAATCAATCTAATGGATATGAAAGAGAATAAAAACGTCAAAGTAATAATTAAACACCAGATGATATGACTTGTGGCATCGATTATATTCTTGTTAAAAGATTGGTGGAGCCTTTAAAATCATTTTGAGTACTCTTTTTCTTTTGAAACAAGGAAATTTAATTGTTTAAATTGAAATAACAGAGTCTAGGGTAGTAATTAAACACCCCATGCATCAGCCAATAATTGACTAACAATAAAAAATAAAAAATAAAAGAAGAGTTCAAATACAATTCAAAAGAATAATCCCTACGTCTTCTTCATGACTTCACCAAAAGATTTACGTAAACTTTCCATTCACGAGAAATTTGTAGAAGCTAAGCCATCTCAAAATGCTGGATAAGTGAAATACACTAATGCATGGATATTTTGACTAATGACTGAGGGGATCTCCAGGTTAGTTTCCTGAGAGTTCTAGAGTGCCCAAATTCCTCTAAATGCCTCAACATCGGAGCGGCACACGCAGTTGAGACCTAGTAAGGAGTTACTAGCCACTACACTCTGTCCCGCCCCTCTAGTTTCTAATTAAAACCACTACAATAAAGGGTAGTGGTGGTTTTAGGAATTTTTTCTAAGGTAATTAAACATTAAGAAAATTAAATTATACAAAATCTAATAAAAAAGAATTTGATTTATCAACATTACACCAAAAAAAAAAAAAACACAAATGCATGAAATTTTACGATTTCCTTCTATTAACAAAAAGAAAAGGCAAAAAAGAACCGATGAGAAATGAAGTGAGAACTGAAAATGCTGAAATGAAAGTAATAAAATAAGAGATGGTATGAAATAATAATAAAGAAAAGAAAAATTGAGAGAGAGTAATAAATATTTACACGATCAAAATGTATATTAAAATTAAATACATCCAACCAAATTACATGATTAACTACAAATAATAATAAAAGTTGGTAGTTTAATGTCTTTTATTACCCATTTTAATTGTTTACTGATCACATTGACCATCAACCAACAATGGGATAAGATCTCCCTCCTTTTATACACTCACCTTTCTTAGGATTTGTATTTCTGCAACCTTTAGCAAAAGTTGATAATGTGGTAATTTTCAATATTACATATTAAAAAATAATTAAAGAAATGATCTTTCTACCCGATTCTCTCTCTAACTTTTTCATCAGGTCCTCATTTGGGTTTGTTTTTTTCATAAGGCTTAAGTTTTGAGGAAGAAATTTTTTTTTTTTCTTAATTCTTTTGTACTAGATGTTGTTGAAATTTATTACATTATCAAATAATGTTAGTAAAAATATCTCGTAAAACAAATAATAAAGGAGGAAAGTGTCACAAATAAAATACAAAATAGTTCTATAACTTTTTTTTTTTTGAGAGATAATTAAAGGATGATAATTTTTTTTATTTTTTATTTTTTTTTATATACCACAAGATAGTTCTACGATTTAAGAGTGTACCATAGGATGGTATTATTCAACTTTGCCAATAGGAAATAAATTATTCACGTGTAATAGCGTTGGGATTGTGGATCTAACAATTATGACAACAAGTGCAGTAATCGCTATCTTACTTTTTATCACATTAAATAAAGTGGGGGAAAAGGATATTTTTTTACTAGCATTGGGCCCAAACAATGCATAATTTCATGTAAGACTTGGATTTGGAATAGACAGTTCAGCTATAACAGTGAAATTAAATACTGGGGGTCCTATGATAACAAATAATGAAGTGGACATCCTCCTATGAGACGAAAGAAAATTAAGTAGCTAATCTGGCATTGGTACATTGAAACAAATATCATTCTCATAGATATGTGTAGTCTGTCCAATAATATGAACTTTCTCTGTAAATGCACAACACAGTGGGCCTTGTGATGTTGACAACTCAAGAAAGTCCATTTCAATAAAAGTTTCTGCAACCCACATCGAAGTACGTCAACCGTGATGGCCCAAGATTGTAACAACTACTTAGCAAATACTAACTTGAATCTCAGAAAAGAATAAGAAGCAAATACAACTTTGTATATGTATGCATTGCATGGTATATATACAGTTTACAACCTTACATTTTATTTGCATAGTACTTGGCATGGCCCCGAGGAGTACATGCTATTTGCTAATGTCTTATTTGTTAACTTAGGGGAGAGATCACGTTAGGAAGACTCTCATCTTTTTCTTTTTCTTTTCTTTTTCTTTTTTTAATATAATATATAGGAACACCATTTAATTCAAAAATTCAATCTATTGAATTTGGACTCAACTACTTTATGTCAACACTCACTCTTTTTATTATTATTCGGTGTGAAATTTCACTCTTCCCAACGCTTGGCTAAAAGGCTAATTAATGTAGTTTGTTATGATTTGTGAAAGCTCAAATAATGTAAAACTACTATTGCTTGTTTAGACCCCCAATTTTAATTACAACTTGATTAATTTTATACTTAACACACTTAATGCAGAATTTACGTGATTAGCAAATTAATCAATCGAAGTATTCAACAATTGCATGGATGAACAAATAAGTGCAATGCTAAAATGGAAAAGGCAGTGGGTAAAAGAATAGCAAACTCAAAATAACATGACGATGTGTTATCGAAAATGAAACCAAAGAACTCGGTGAAAAACCTTTTTACGACCCTCCAAGTCGAAATGATCCACTAGTGAATAAGTTGGAGTACTAGGATACCAAAAAGACCCTTCAAACATAATCTACCCAAAATACTTGAGCCCTCCAAGCTCTAGATACCAATGGACTTTGTTGGGAAATTTAGACCCCGGTTGATAGAATTAACAAGTTTTAAACTCAAGTTGTTAATTAGATTTATTACGAATAAACTTTGTTAAAACAAACAAACATCAATATCATGTCAAAATCATGCAGCGGAAAAAATAAATAAGACAAGATATGATGACCTAGGAAAACTAATGAAACCAACCAGTTTCACAGATAAAAAACCTGGGAGGAAACCTTCCTGAAAAGCAATCCACTATAGTAAAGAGAAGTTTCAGATCTAGTACAAAACTTTTGTCCCTAGACTCTACAATCTCCGTAGATGAACTCACAGCAGAAACCTTCTAATGATTCAAAATCTCTGAACTCTTCAATATATGAACGCCACCCTTTTATGATGCACGGATCCCAGTACGTGACTAACTCTTTTGCACGAATTCTAGTACGTGACTCACTCACCAACTTAAGGAAGAAGAATGTTGGCTGCAAAGTTCTTCACTTCATCAACAATGAAGATCAAGAAGCACTTGGTATCGTAACCTCGACAGATAGCAGCTATCGAGGAGGTGTCGAAAAGGTGTCGAGATTTAATGAATCTTGACAGATAGCAGTTATCGAGGAGGTGTCGAGAAAGTGTCGAGGGGACAGAAACTTTCTCAATCGATCAACCAGCTATCGAGAAGTTATCGAGATTGCGATAAGAATCAGCTGAAGAGCTTAACAGATAGCCAGGTGTCAAGGAGCTATCGAGCTTTAAAATTTAACACTTTCTCACTTGATTCTTAAACAGACTTGCATGGCTTTAACATTTGAACAAATATTAAACACATCTTAGATCTACCCAAATACAAGTAAAGTGCGTTTTGTCAAAGGATTAGCCAACTACATAAAATAGTGACATTTGTTCTTAACAAGTGAACCACATATGTCCTAACAATCTCCCCCTTTGGCAATCCGTGACAAAACCATAACAAACAAATGAACATATGAGAGAAGTCATAAATCACTCAACTCATATTCACTTGTTGAATACAATAAAATCTATCCTAACATAAACTCTTGAAAAATTTTGCAAGAAGAGAGTTTATGGCAAGTAGACTTTAACAACCTGTATTTCTGAAACACTTTAAACAAAACTCATCAAGGCATCTTTGTGTAAAACAGAAATAATAGATTGCATACAATAATAAGAAACATGTGTATGAAGAAAGAAAAGAACCAACGCATGTAAAGGTAGGTGAAAGAAACATACATCAGTATATAAAGAAGAAAAGCACAATATATGTAAACAAATGGTCATAAGACCCAAGGTACAAGAAGAAGGAGGTAAGCACTCCCCCAACAAGATGAAACACATCTCCCCCTTACAAAGGAATGTATTTCTCCCCATAACATGTAGAATCTTAAAAAGAAACCACATATTCTCCCCCTTTTTGTCATGATTGACAAATGGTACAAGAAACTAGAAAGCTTCATCCAAAAAATACAAAGATGATCAAAGATGATCAATGGGGCATAAAGAAATCTATATAAATGCATAAATGTCATAAAACAAGATGCTATGGATAACAAGAAAAAAAAATGCAAACCATGTGAAAAACAAATCTCTTAACAAAAATGTTAAGCACATAGATTTAAAAACACACACACACACACACACTAAACAAATCTAACCAATTTTATATTTCAAAAACAAGTCAAGATAGTTTAGTGAGTATACAATAGCACATGTAAAACCTTGTGATGGTCAAATCACATTGTACCTGCACATGTATCAAGAGTAGCAAAGAATATTGCGTGTTGTGTGTAAAAAACATCGCAAGATTGCATATGTGTATACATGTTATGACGATCTGAGATATGAAAAAATAATTTTAACTCACACACAATCATAACTGTTTGATGGGGACTATTACTTTCGAGATACATCCTATAACTCCCACATCTCCTAGAATACACGCTTGCAATCATATTTAAAGCATTTTTAATCTTTTTGCTTTTTTTTTTCTTTGCATTTTTTTTTTTAATTTTAGCATACCATTCTTGGGCATATAAAAAAGAGAAAAGAAATACCTAAGATGTTAAGCATTTGACATCGTACTTTTGCTATACCGAAGCATACAAATGTCTTTGACATTGCACTTTTACTATGCCGAAGCATACAGGTGTCATATTATAATTGGTGGCAACAGTGGTGAGATGGTTATTTATGTCTTTCTCTTAGGATTTTCTAGTCTTACCCGTCAAAAAGAGTGATACGAGTGTTAAGTTTAAGAGATAACTTAATCTTACTTATCACAAACAAGAGCCACAAAACTCACTTGCTTAGTTGTGCATAGAGATGCTCATCTAAGCTACAAAAGATACAAAATTTAGAAAATTTTGTTTCAATGGCCATCCAAGGTACACAAGTACCAAAGTACACAAAACACATACTGTTTTTGTATTTTTGTATTTTTTTTTTAATTTTAATTTTATTTTGAAAACAAAATAAAATAAAAACTAAACAACCAAACAAAAACAGACAAACAACATAAAAGCAGAAAGAAAGATGCATGCATATGCATGAAAGCATGATAGAATGTGCAGATGTATGAAAGCATGATTCTAAAAAAGATAAGAAATCAAGTAAAGAGAGTCCTACTTTAGATAGACAGAATTAAGCAGAGGACAAACAAACAAAAAAAAACAACTAAGTCTTAGACTCCTTTTTCACCCACACAGCACGAGTCTTTGGCCGTGAAGATGAAAAGGCACGTGTCCTAGTATGTCTACTAAAGGACATAGAAGAATTAAAATTCTCCTGAAATTGAGTTAAAAAGTTTAAAATTTTTAATAACTCTCCAAACAAAGGTGTAGGTCCTTGAGAGGAAACCTATGACCGTTTGGACAATTGCTTATGAGGATACAACTTAAAATAATTAGGACGAATATTTCCAGCAACACCACAATGATGACAAACATTAGGTTTAACAAAGGATTTAGAATTAGCCAAATTAGTTTTGGATTTCATACCTTTATTACCTTTCTCAGATTGTGGCACAAAGACAGTCCTTGATCTAGAAGCCGTGGAAGAGGAGAGGCTGGAGGAAACAGCATATCCTAAGCCAGTTTTATCAGAACTAGATTTTTGAGCACTCAATACCTCATCAAACTTTGCACTAGACATCCTCTTTATTTGAGTTCTAACTTGACTAAGCTCAACCTCAAGATTCTTGACATTCTCTTCTAATGAGGCGTTCTCCACAACAAGAGTCTCAACTAATCTTGTAGTCTGATCCAGTTTGACTAACATATCAGCTTTTTCAGTTTTTACCTCATTAAGCTCTTTTCTACTAAGATGAGAAGTCTTCTCAGATTTTATAAATTCAGTGCATAGCTTATTATAGGCTTCTTGAATGGTCATCTTCTTGGGTACTTCATCATCAGAAGAATCCTCACTGTCACTAGCACTCTCTACAATCACCTTATCGGTTGAGGCAACAAAGGCCATAACGTGACGACATTCATCCATAAACTCATCAGAAGAGTCATCCTCAGTGTCACTCCAAGTAACAACCAACCCTTTATCTTCTGACTTCTTGGTCTTTTCCTTCACGAGGTAGTTTGGACACTCTATCCTCGTATGACCAAAACCTTTGCACTCATGGCATTTGATGGGGGGTTTCTCATTCTTGCCCTTCCTAGAGGATTTAGGTTTCCTATGAGGTTTTTCCTTATCATTTTTCTTAAACTGAAGAAGTTTGATAATCTCATCAGTTATGAAGGTTAGATCCTCATTCTCATCTTCACTTTCATCTTCATCTTCAGAGTCCTCAATCTCTTCCTNCTAAACAAATCTAACCAATTTATATTTCAAAAACAAGTCAAAGAAGTTTAGTGAGTATACAATAGCACATCTATAAATTCTCCAATGTTGAAAGTAGAATTTACAATATCCTTGAGCTTAGCATAAAACTCATCAAAAGTCTTATCCTCCTCCATTCTTATTTCTTCAAAACTACTAGTGAGTTGTTGAAACTTCACAGTCTTTACTACCTTGGTACCTTTATAGGCGATCTCAAGAATGGTCCATACTTCCTTGGCAACTTTTGTGGATGATATTTTCTTGAATTCCTCATTGGTTACCCCACAAAACAAAGCATTCAAGGCCCTACTGTTGAAATTTGCCGCAATGATTGTTGCATCATCCCAATCCACTGGCAATTCCTTTGGCTTAATCCAGCCAACTTCAACAATTTGCCATACTTGTTCATCTAGAGCCTACAAAAAAACTTTCATACGAACTTTCCAGTACGCATAATTAGTTCCATCAAATAAAGGAGGATAAATAAAGATTGTCCTCTATCCATGACAACAGGGGTCAATGGATCACACTCAAGAAATTAATCCAATCAGAGTGAACCTGCTCTGATACCACTTGTTGGGAAATTTAGACCCCGATTGATAGAATTAACAAGTTTTAAATCCAAGTTGTTAATTAGATTTATTACGAATAAACTTTGTTAAAACAAACAAACATCAATATCATGTCAAAATCATGCAGCGGAAAAAATAAATAAGACAAGATATGATGACCTAGGAAAACTAATGAAACCAACTAGTTTCACAGTAAAAAACCTAGGGGAAAACCTTCCCGAAAAGCAATCCACGCAATCCACTATAGTAAAGAGAAGTTTCAGATCTAGTACAAAACTTTTGTCCCTAGACTCTACAATCCCTGTAGATGAACTCACAGCAGAAACCTTCTACTGCTTCAGAACTTCTGAACTCTTCAATATATAAATGTCACCCTTTTATGATGCATAGATCCCAGTACGTAACTAACTCCTTTGCACGAATCCCAGTACGTGACTAACTCCTTTGCACGAATCCCAGTACGTGACTCACTCACCAACTTAAGGAAGAAGAATGTTGACTACAAAGTTCTTCACTTCATCAACAATGAAGATCAAGAAGCACTTGGTTACAAAACCCTAAGGTGCAAAGACCTTCTTTCAGAGAGAATAAGGTATCGGTCACCTTTTGCATATGTTCTTCAGCTATTCTCTTCTGTGACGGTCTCTAAAATAAGTCTTATATAGGTCTAAGGTTGTGAGAAAAGAAACCTTATATAAATACAAAAGCCTAGCCCAAAAACAGAAATCTGAATTCCCGTAACATCAGTAGATAGCAGCTATCGAGGAAGTGTCAAGCAGGTGTCGAGATTTAATGAATCTTAACATATAGCAGCTATCGATGAGGTGTCGAGAAGGTGTCGAGGGTACAGAAACTTTCTCGATCGATTGACCAGCTATCGAGATTGTGATAAGAATCAGCTGAAGAGCTTGATAGATAACCAGGTGTCGAGGAGCTATCGAGCTTTAAAATTCAACACTTTCTCACTTGATTCTTGGACAGACTTGCATGGCTTTAACACTTGAACTTGAAATAAGATTTCTTGAAGTATTAAATACATTCTAGATCTACCCAAATACAAGTAAAGTGCGTTTTGTCAAAGGATTAACCAACTATATAAAATAGTGACATATGTTCTTAACAAGTGAATCACATATGTCCTAACAAACTTCTTGGAATCTTGTCTTCACTAGTTATCAGGATCCTGCAATACCACCCAATTGCACCGCCAAGCCTCACTAGCTTCTTTTGGCAAATACCCAATTATTCCCAAATTCCAAAATACTTTCTACACTCTGAATTGGTATGGATTGTATTTGAGTACAAATTTCCTCTTAAGGTATAACAATGGGAAAAGTGAGGAGAAGAGAGTATAAGAACTTCTCTCTTGAGGATGAGTAACTCTCTCTAACAAAGTGAGTGTTGTAGAAACCTTTGTAGGGTTTTCTTCTGAATAGCCTTCCTATAATTTTGTGGATAATTAAGTTATATATAGTATAGGTGAAGGGTATAAGAGTCACACTTAATATCCCAGCTATCAGTGCATTTCGTAGGTCATCTTGCGAGTTGGCCATGCCGCGAGATCAGTCGCGAAACAATCTGACTTTTAATCTTCCAGCATGTGCTCCTCATGTGACCTTCAACTGTCTTGATCAAATCTTCACCACTTAAGACTAAACTCATTACAATTAAATCCCACAAAATACAAGGAAATAAATTAATGCAATGACAACCATTTTTGTCATGAAATAAAGCTAACATAAATGTTGTGTGAAAAACCATAACTTAACATAGTTGATAATTGAAGTAGTAAAATTTTCTATATTGTTTGGAAAAAAATTTCACTAGAATGATAGACTTATTTGATGGAGTAATGCTAGAGATAAAAACTTTTTTACAAAAAATTTTACAAACAGTTAATGTGGTGAATAGTTATTGGTAAATGAAAAAGTGATATTAATGGTGGGTCTAGACGAAAGCTAATAAAAAAGCTAGCCACATTAACAGTTTGTAAAAATATTGTAAAATAGCTTGTCATTATAGCATTACTCTATTTGATATATGAATAATCAAAGACTAGAAATTGGTCCAAGAAAAAATGAGGATTGCAATTATGGTAAGAAAAGAATTTTAAAAATGCTAAAGCAGTTGACACATGCAGCATGCTTGTTAAAAAAAATAAAAAATAAAAATTATCCGCCCATAAATAGAACCTAAAACAAGTTCCTCTTAGGTTGGCTGCTGCACATCAAAATAGCATCATGTTGTATTTTGAGGGCAAGTATTCACAATGAGCTCAATAAGTCTGCCTTTTAAAAAATTTTGGTTAGTCAAATCCCCCTTTTTTTTGGTGTGTTAGATTTTTAGTTTTGGTTCATTCCATGGCAATTTCCACGTAATCAATTTCAAGATTATTGAAGTATTTATCTCATTGTAAAATGTAAATTTTTTTTTTTTCTTGAAGCAGCTCGCGCGATGAAGTCATTTATGTGCAAGCCCAACTATCCCTCAATTACATCGATTGATCAAGATTTGTAGACTCTATTTTTTGCGATTCCATTTCTGAACAGGATTTGGCTATTAGTTTAAGCCTACTTAAAATTAAAACACCTATGTAAAGCCTCATAAATACAACTTCCAAGAGGTAAGACAGGCAGAAATTTAGTGCTACACAGAAAAATACAGCCTCTATCCTGTTTAGAAGAGAGATTTCCTCTTAAAATTACAAAGCCTTCAACCCAATGAGTTCAGTCGTTAATGAAGGGATCCATGTACTAGAAGTTCAAGGTTCTAAAGTTGTTGTGGTTTGTGATAATGAGTTTATCTACTAGGTTGTAGAGTCTAGGTAACAAAGGTTTGTTCTTGATTGTAAACTCCTCACATAGCAGACTACCTTAGTTGGGGTAGGTTACCCTTGTGATTTTTTCTTACTCCTAATAATTGCTTTTTATTACTAGACTAAGACACCAATTGATTTTTGTTGTAAGCGGAGATTGAACCTTAAATCTTCTATTCGACTACAAAAGGCTTTACCCTCTGAATTAATTGGAACCCACTCATATTTGAGCTAATTAGTAGTTAATTAAAGATTTAGGCTGCATAATAAATTGGGATTTAAACCAAATTTTAATAAGTGGTATCAGAGCCTAGGTACACTTAATTAGGAATATTTTCTAAAGTATGATTTTTGACCCATATTGTCATTGATAATTCTATAGCTAGAAAAGACACTAGAAATAAATAAAAAAATAAAAAAAGGTAAAGAAAAATGCTCTGGCTATTAAATGCCGTGAGTGCTCAAATTATAGACCATTTCGGGTAGATCGCCCCAAACTCCCAATTATAAAAGGTTCAAGTATAAAATCATTAAGGTAATCCTGAATAAAAAGTCTTAAAAATGCACTAATTAGTAACGAGAAAGAAAAGTTTCTGGCTTTTACTATCTCCGTTTGGAATGAGAATAAGTATCTATTGAAAATATCTATGGCGAATCTTCCAAGGAAGAATTAGATGAAGATATTGTCCTTCAAACTGCATATATTTAACTTCTATTATCTAAGAAATTTTTTGAAAAATCAAATGAGGTCAAACATTAAAAAGAGGCATTAGTAGTAAAGTTGCGAAGAAGTTATCTAAAAATTATAAAAATCAAAATGCCTCTCTTGTAGATAAGGTTGAATTATTATAGAGTAAGCTTGATAAGCCTAGGACTAAATTGGAGAGCAGTCTGATGCTAAACTTGATAAACTACTTAATTCTCAAAACCCTAGTTTTAATAAGTCTGGACTAGGATATATTGAGGTAGGATCATCTACCCTATCAACCTCAAAGTTCTCCACTCCTAAAGACATATCCATAGCTAATAGGAGTAAGGAAGTCATGGCTAATCTAGTTAGGATATACAAGAGTAAAAGACCTATAAATGAAGTTCAAATTACAAAACCCATATCTAAATCCCCTCCTAGGAAACAAGATAAATCTAAATTTATGCCTACTTGTCACCATTATAGTGTTAGTAATAATAAACCAAATTACTTTAAGCTTAGATATCAATTACCAACCCTCTCTAGGACCTCCACCATGAAGCAAAGTAGTCCTAAGACTACTTAGTTTTCCACCATTGTGGCCGGTGTTGTTGGACACTACTGGAAAATTTATACCCTAGTTAAATTAACCAATTACCCGAATTAAGTAATTACATTGATTATGTAAAGGTCCAATTTAGTTTATGATGGCACAACCATATCAAAAAAATCTTAGTGCAGCAAAAAATAAATTTAACACAACGATATAGTTACGACGGGGAAAACCTTGATGGGAAAAATCTCAACTTGTGGTTTGAAGCTTACCACCAACTTAATAAATTCACTATGTAGATGGAAGTTGTTACAATACAAGAATATAATTCAATCCTAGTATTGCTGCTTACAATAATAACTTACTCGCCACACACAACTTCAACCCAGTTTGATTTTTCTACTTCATAAATCTCTTCAATGCACGGATACCCAATTCATGCCTAACACACCACATCAACTCTTTGATGCAGCAGTCTTGGTGCAAATGTCTTCATAAGAACACTCTGGATCTTCAATGAAGACTAGAGGTGCAACTTGGTGCAAAACCCTTGGTGCACAGATGCCATAACAGCTTCTCCAACTTTCATAGTATTCTCCTTTATAATACAATGACCTAAATAGGCTTTTTGAATGTTCTGGAACCCTAGTGCACAAATTCCTAGGTCACTAGGTCATCATGGGTAGTAGAATGAAAAGTCCAAAAAATAGAAGCTTGACTGGTTGTCTAGAGTCAAGGTTCATTAAACTTCAATTGATTGAGTTGCAGTCAAGGCAGTAGATTCAACAGATCTTGAGAAGTTTCTTGTGTCTTCAATGTTGGTCTTCAAACACATTCTAAGACACTAAATTTTACAAGTCAAATACACAAAAGTAAGGTTTTGGAATCGCGATTGCCAACACTAGATACGAATGACCCTAATAGACACACTCATCCAAATTTCTTCGAGTGAAGTCTAAGAATAGAGTCACTCAACTTAGGGCATGAGATCATGTGCCTTTACTGGGTGAGTGGTTAAAAGCAATTAAAGGTTGTTAACTCAATTTGAAGGAATGCTAATTCATCTTAGTACGTAGACGCTCTAGGATCAATGCATCCCCACCTTCACAGGCCAAGACCTGCGCGGCTTACGCTAGGTGTTGGGGAGATAAACACTTTGAGAAACTTCCTTGAATAATTAATATAACATATAGAGACCCACTTTAACCCAAAAGACCTAAGCTCAATAGGTATGTGCTCAGTTATGTTATATTAGCCACTCATTCTTCTTATTATTATTTAATGTGGGACTTCACTCACACGTGTACACTCAACACTAAGTGGGTGAGGAAAGAGTCCAAAGAATTGAGTATCATTCTTCATGTCGACTATTTTAATACTTCCTATCTAAAGTTGGAAATATTTTCGTTGACTCTTTAGGTTGCACTTCATTCTGTATTAACCATCCTTGGAGTCTATGTACATTATTGTATGCTTTAATTTCATTTCATGTTTTCCATTTACCTTAGTTTGGTGTGTGTTTTTGCTTTTGTTAAAACTAATAAACAACAACATAGAAAATGAAAAATCCAAAGAGCGAGTATGTTAGAGAGAAAGAAACCTTGTTTGGCCATACTACACTAGTCTTTGTTAGTATACATGTTGTTATTTAGAATTGCACTTATATCCACAATTAATTTAAGTTGAAGTTGGCCACATGTGTGAGTGTTAGGCAGGCAATTAGCCATGTGACTAAAGTATTTGCAAAAGGTGATCATCAAACACATTGCACTTGCTTGATTGGTTTCTTATATATACCGCCTTGCCCCTTCCAAAATTTAAGGTCTTAAACTTTCACACACTGGTTTTTTATCACACACAACACAAGTTTTTATGTCGACAATATGCTCATGGCAAAGATGTTGTATGTGTTTTCAAACTTGGTTGATCAAGTGTACAAATTAAGTGCTGAATTTTTTAGTAGTCTCTAACTAAGAGTTGAAATTTCAAGGATGAGAGTGTCATTTCTTGAAATATTGGGAATAATGTCATTTCATTAAACTTCAAAGGAGGCCAATGTAATTTACCCTAAAATAAGCATCTCTAAATATTTAAAGTTTTATATCCAAAGCGAGTTTTTATTTCTTTTAAGTCTGTACAAACAAATGGGAGAGCCAGGATTCAACCTATGTTTGAAGACTTTCATTTTGTAAAATTTTTGAATACTTTCTTTTCCAATTACTTGTAATAATAATAACAATATATGTAAGAAAAAAAAAGTTTAACACAAAAAAAAAAGGACATGTCATCGCCATCCAACTTGCATAAGGGTTACATGAATCATTGTACTAAAGACAAGGGAAAAGGTTGAACAATTCCAAGTTTCTCGATATTTATAATGAGTGTTTTGTAATTGATGTTACCGCTTTTACGTGAAACAACATATGGTGGTCCTCTCTCTGCATTGTCTACAATAAATGTAGTACGAAACATATGAAAATTTTCAATAGAATGACTTCAAACCGTGATATAAAACTATAAATTTTCACCAATGAGAGTATAAATAAATCTAAGATTTAACCTTTAGATAGCCCAGCGAACTTACTAATTAATAATAATTTAATAGCAGTACCGGCCTCTAGTGTAAGATTTTTAATTGGTAGTATCATAAAATTATTCTAATTAACATAGTTAATTAAGATCATAATAATCACATGCTTGAAGAAAATATAGATGAATCAAGCTTAACAAGCACTTGTTTACAAATGCAACGAGAAAGTATCTCCTAAACCCACTCCATATGAACGGCCTCACATGAATGCGAGTTTGAGAGGGCCACTCCATGAAACGGGTGCAAGATAATTTTCACAGAAGTATAATAAGCCTTCTATCCTCAACTTCCTAATGAGATGCATATAACGCACTAACACACACAACAGCAAGAGAACTGATTACATTACAATGTCTCTTTATAAACTTAACCTGAAAGATATAATTTGATCCCAATATCTATATCCCTTACAAAGTAAAAACCAAAGAGAACTTTTATAAAGAGGAGGAGGAGGTGAGACAAGCTATTTTGCTTCTACAATTGACCTGCAAGATACAATCTAGAATCACCTCCATTCATTAGAAATTACACAGTATTTCAATGATGATATTCAGGACCAAGCTCCAAAGGAGTAAAGCCATTCCATGGTCAAGAAGAACAAAGCTAAGCAGGTTTTGGAGAGACAAAAGAGGGTTTGAAGTAAACGCCCCTGAAGCGGCTAGGAAGGCCGGGAATGTCCAGATACGAGTAAAGTGATTTTCCAGGGAAAAACTGCACAAACCAATGGTTTGCACCATTTTCACCATCTTCACGTGACACCTTCAGCAAAAAACTATCCACACTAGTTTGACAAATCACTGAATAATGGAGATATTTGTTCCACCGCACACAAGTATCGTATGTGCAGTTGAAGGAGAGAGAAAATCCTTCTTCCTTCGTTCCTGTCACTTTCCATATTCTCATGAGATGAACATCATGTTCTACTAATGACAAACACCCTCCTAAAACCAGCAAGTCATACTCCGAAGATCCAAACCTGACATGGCTAGAGATGGTGTAAAACTTCTCATCACTTATATTGAAACCAAGGATGCAATTGTCACCACTTTTGTCATTTCTTTCTTGAATTTTCCAGTGGAAGGCCCCATTCCAGTATACTGCCGCATCCAAGCTATATTCAATTGGGACAGGAGGTGCACTCAATTTTCTCCATGATTTATCTCCAAGTGTAATTATCTCGAAACTGCTGCCTTCATCATGATTCAAACTATTCATATTTCTATATTCTCGTACAACTTTGTATTTACCAGATGAGGGGTCAAGGTGAAAACCAATCTGATGACTCACTACATACGCTCTTCTTTTCGGTGATGGCAAAGGAAAACTCTCTCTTGTTATTGGATTCAATATAATCACAGGCTGTATAAGGTAATCCGCAGCTATACAGAGCAAACCATCGCAAGAACACATTAGCCGAAGGCAATTTAACCTCTTTGAAGTGCTAGGCCTTTTCTTAAAAGGAATTTTGTTAATATTGCATCCCTCAGTGTCCAGTAGAAGTAGGCTCTGCCCATCAACTTTATTATCTGATTTGAGGATGAGTTGAGGAAGTTGATGATTCACTCTACTCAGTTGCAGGTTGATAAATTGAGGGCCTAGAGTCAAGCGACACCATTCCTTACAGACGCTTCTGCATCTTAAGATATATTTTACAGGAAGTCTGGAAAGAATCTCGCATAATATCTCTGGTGGCAGATAAAATGCTCCCTTCTGCATTTTACCATTGTGATTGCTCAATCGTCTTTGTCTCGAGTTCTCCATCAAAAAAGAATATTCTGATGTGCCCGCTTCAATTCCCTTCTTGTCCTGCATCACAAGCACAATTTAATGTGAAGAGATTTAAATGTACTAATCAAATTTAAGCACCAATTTAGCAAACCATCCTCCTATCCTCATTGATAACATCAACACAGAAGCAATATTCCAACTTCAGTTTGGCAATTTAAAAGTTCTGATCCAAGAGTAAACTTGACATTTTAAGGGAATAAAGACAAATCTGTAAGCCTTAAAGTATAAAACATTAGATGAGAACCAAAAAATATTGGAATGAAAGGTTTTTTTGGGTAAACACACACATGGACCCTTACGGGATGGAACCCGTAACCTAGTGAATAAAAAAAGCATTTGGTGATTAGCAGGAAAGTTGACATCTCTGATTGAACAATTAGTACGGGAGAGATTATGAGTCATATAAGGAATGCAAGCAGCCCAGCCGAAAGAACATACAAACAGGCAAGGATATGAGATTGGACTGCCTTAGAGCCTATTTGGCATTAGCTTCAGCTTTTAGCTTTTAGTTTTTATGTCCAGCTTTTTAAAATCTCACTTTTTCCATCTTTTCTCACTTTTTCAATGTACAAGTATACTTTAACACACTTCAAGTAAAAAAATTTCAGCAAAAAGCTATATAAGTTGTTCCCAAACAGACACTAAGGCTGCGTTTGTTTTGGGTGAAAATGATTTCAAGAAATCATTTTTCGTAAAATAGGCTGTTTGGTTGGCTTTGAAAATAGCATTTTCCAAAAATTATTTTCCTTTGACCGTGTAAAACGTTACTTTGACCCGGAAATCGTTTTACGTTTTTATTTTCCCTTCAAACGATTTCCGGAAAACGCAACAAAGAGAGGGAGCGAGAGAAAGAAGAGAGAACGCGAACCAAACTCGGCTCCAGATCGCCGGCAAACTCCAATCAAGCTCCAGATCGACTCTCCAGATCGACTCCAAACACCAACGGTCGCCTCAAGCTCCAGATCGCTCCGAGCTCCAGATCGACTCCAAGCAATGATCAAGCTCCAGATCGCTCCGACTCCAAGCAACGATCGACTCCGAGCTCCAGATCGCTCCGAACCCACACGCCGTCCCCGTCGCCTTTGAACCCACACCCGACCCACACGCCTTCACCTCTTGACCGGATTTGATGATTTATTTTCTTTGGGTTTTGTATTTTTGTGACTGTGGACTAAGAAATGATGTTAATATTTGTTTGGGAGGTGAGAAAATGTGAGAAAATGTGTTTTCTAGTATTTTCAAGAATACAACCAAACACATGAAAATATTTTCTACACACAATTTTCATAATGCAACCAAACACAGGAAAATATTTTCCTTTCCTGAAAATAGCATTTCCGAAAAATAGGCTATTTTCCGGAAATTATTTTACGCGAACCAAACGGACCGTAAATGAGAAAAGGTGAGAAAAAGTGATGTTTTAAAAAACTGTACATAAAAGCTAAAAAAAGCTAAAAGTTAAAAGCTAGGCTTATAAGCTAATGCCAAACCCACTCTTAGCGTTCCAGCTCACTCACATCAACAGTTTTATTAAACAGATATGACAGTGGGACAGAGCAAACGAGTGCAGTAACTGTCACTCCCTCTAGGAAAACAAACATGAAAATTACTTAATTAAATTCAAAGAAAATTTGGGCTATAGTTCCAGGCCTGAGTTGGAATGAAAGATATCTTTCCGAAGTTAGATGAAGAATAAAGAACTATAAAACATTTAAGTTAGAGTCATGGCTCCTTGAAAAAGAAGTGATAGAACAACACTGACAAATAAGGCTCCAAAATAAACAGTTATATGATCCATAATGAAGTGAGGTTGATGGAGATGGCTGGTGAAAAATGTTAAATTTCGACAGAAGAAAATGCAACAATAAATATCAATATAACCTACCCATCATTGAACTACTTCAAACCACTAATTAAAAACCAATGATCTCACCCAAATATGGAAACAATATGCAGATTATACAATTTTATTTTGTGATGCCTCCAAGGATATACAAAAGCCATACTATCGTGCTTCAAAGTTGTATCAGCATTGAAAGTAAATTTGAATAAGACCAAATTGGTTCCAATGGCAGGGGAATGTAGAAGATTTGGCATTGCTATCCTCTTGCAAGATAGATTAATGGCATGACTTTTGATGCCGACAAGAAAGAGTTCAAGAAAATACAAGATTAAGTATCAAAAGATTCAAGTTTCTGGTTTAGTTTTAATAAAGTTCTTTTTTTTTTTTTTTAAATGGGATGGTTTGATAATTTCCAAATTTTCTGGAATGGGCTGTAATGGGGTGTCTTAGAGGCCCATGAATCTTATTTTATGTTTTTAGTCCTTTTCCTATTGGGTTTAGAAGTTAAGTCCTTTTCTTTTTAATATTAGTAATAATAGTCATTCTAGGGATAGGCTATTTAGAGCCCTAGTCCTTCTAGAAAAAGGATTTAACAATAGCCTACATAAAGGCTTTATTGTAGTAAAAAAAAAAAATCATAGTGAGGTTGATTCTAACAAAATTCCAGCAGCTTATTTCATGCATTGAGGGTGTAATTGCCTTCTCCTACCTAAGTGTGATTGCCTAGTGTTTAGTTATCCTATTTCTTGTTCTACCCCCTGTTTTAACACCAAACAACCATCAAAATTCAATCTTTCTCTTACCTAAACCCTTAAATATCAATCCTT
Organism: Quercus suber; assembly: GCF_002906115.3. Classification (NCBI taxonomy): domain Eukaryota; kingdom Viridiplantae; phylum Streptophyta; class Magnoliopsida; order Fagales; family Fagaceae; genus Quercus; species Quercus suber. The sequence goes on along the minus strand of NW_027069767.1, from coordinate 355,935 downwards.
ATTCAAGAACCATTCAAGAACTCATCAAGAAGTCTATTGTAGTGCTGAATTCTTAAAGATCCTACATCACCTTTGGGCTCCCCACATAGGGCTGCTACGATCTGGAAAAGTACCCTTTCTGCCTTCATTCTCATCCTACCTATATGAGTAATAGACATGTTCACATTTCTTTTCTTTCTTTTATTTTCTTTTGCTTACAGTTCTTTCTTTTTGATAGGTTAGAAAAAAGATTACTTCATACTCATGATGGTGAGCATTCCATAACCTAAAGAATTACAAAAAATTATATGCAAAAAAAGAAGTGAATCCATAAAATCTATTAAAATATTTTGGTGGAAGTGTTGATTGTATGAGATGGAGACCTAATACTAAACTAATGGTAAGTTAGTCTTCAATCAAATTATGTATGTTTGAGAGGTGCTAATGGAAGGCATTTCCTGTAAAATTGTACTTATAGTAATAAAGTATCCGGGAAAGTGGCTTTCATTGTGTGGACTGCAACATTGGACAAATTTTGACCCTAGACAACCTTATAAAGAGGAATATGGCCTTGGCAAATCAGTGTTGCATGTGCAAGGAAGGCATAGAAAATGCAGATAATCTATAGCTTCATTTCTCAGTTGCTAATGAATTCTGGTCCTGTGTTTTTTTTTTTTTTTTTGGGTGCACAGGGGTGTATTGTGTGGTGCCGTTCAAAGTGATAGACTCTTTTTTTTGTTGGAAAGGTCAGTTTCATTGGCATAGTAATAGTGGGGTCCATGACCGTCATTATGTTTCGGTGGGGAGCAGAATAGCTGCATTTTTTATGGAGTCGAGAGATCTTTGATTGAGCTTAAGTCTATTCTTCCAAGTTCTCTATTTGAACTGTGCATGATGATTGGGAGGATTTCTTCTAATTCCTTATTTGAGTTCATAGGTTTTTTTTCTCTCCATTCACAATTTTTAAGAAGCTCTTCTTTTAGAGCACCATTTTTATTGAAATTCCTTAGTACTTGTCCAAAAAAAAAAAAAACTAAGAGGGTAAGTTTTTTTGGATTCTATAAACCACTTTATGCATCCAACTGAATCAAATCAATATCAAATGAATTGTATTAGGTTTCATTTAACCTAATCAAATTACTTTCTACAATTGAAAAATACTTGATAGCAACTTTTACTTTTATAAATGAGTATATCAGCCATCCCCATTTTAAATCATCAGATGCTAATGAATTCAAAGTTTGAATCATGCTGAATTAATATCCACTCTTCTATTATAAGCTTGACGTAAAATTCATTTTCAATGTTTGTGGAATGGTAAGTAGCAGATTTAGTGAAAATGCAGAGATTTCAGAATGGTAGTAATAAGATAACAAGAAAATAGCATTTATTAAGGAAGACAAGCAATATGAAAGCTATCAATACAAAAATATTACGTAATGTCCCTGATAATTTTCAAATATAATTACATCCAGGCTTCTATCACAGTATGCAGCTGTATATAATTAGAAATAAAAAGGGAATCGTCAATTATCAAACAATCAAATGTCTATTTAAAGCATTATTTTAAGCGGACGCTCAACACATTTCCCATCCATTATATTAAATGAATCCAAGTAACCAACTGAGCAACAAACAGTGGAAAAGTAATCTATATATAGGTTTTGGATATTTTAATTTTTTAATTTTTTTTTTAAAAAGTGCTATCTAGGGTACTTCCATCTCCAACCTCTAGATTTAATGGTCTAAAAAATATCTAAGGAAGCCCATATGCTTTGTATATATAAGTAAAAATAATTCTGTTCTTAACAAAAGTAAGTTCAAATACACAGGGAATGTATCAAACACTCCTAGAAAATACCTTGAAGGGATGCTACCCATAGCAGTCATCCAATCATACAAAGAACTCATAAAATTTGTTTGGTAACAAGATTAGGACGTTCCCACTCCATCAAATGTTCTATTGTTCCTCTTTCACTGACACACAACTGAAAAGCCTTCCAGATTTTTTTACTCCAATGGCAATGATATCTTCATCGCCAACAATCTAATATCTGAATCACAGTCTTCAGCACCACAAGAGATATCACAAATAACGCAGACACAAAAGACCATATATCTATCACCACTAATCAATGAAGCAAAAGGAAATTAACTGACTTCCCACTATTCTTACATATATAACACCAATAAATAACCATATTATTTTACTTCAGAAATTATCCACTGTTAAAATTTTTCTCAGTGCTGCTATCAAGTGAAGATAACAACCTATTGTGGTACCTTAGCACACCAGGTCTGCCAAAGAAATGGTGCTCCTGTAGACAAAGTTACCAATTCTGTTTTATTCTGGCCGGAATGGTTGACATATTTCGCACTAGTCACTAAACCGATACACTATCCCTAAAAATTCTGACTCATTCCCATCCTTTCCAACCAGTCTTGCAATTATTTTGTATTTCATCAGTGGTAATGTGGTGGGATTTTTAGGTCTCTTTGTTCATGATTATAGTGTGCTTCATTTCTTTTTTCAAATATTCATTTTGGCATGTGAAGAACATATATTAATAGATTTTTGAAAATTTAAGGCTAAATTGCAATCTACACCCCCTAAAGTTTGAGGGGGTGTTTGGATTTTACACCCTGTAGTTTCAAAATTTGAATTTTACCCGCTGAAGTTCTATTTCGTTTGCATCAGCAACCCGTCCATCCATGTTTTCCATTAAGTATCATATAAGCTTGCCACATGTGTTTAGTTCATCCAATAAAATGATGCCACCTCATTTTTATTTTGCCATGTCATTTTTAATTTTTTAGTTTTTTAGGCTACAAAAATGATGTGGCATCATTTTATTGGACAAACTAAACACGCATGGCAAGTTTATGTGACACTTAATGGAAAATATGGGTGAAGGGGCTGCTAATGCAAATGGAATAAAATTTCAAGGCGAAAAATCCAAATTCTAAAACTTCAAGGTGTAAATCCAAACACTCCCAAACTTTAGGAGTGTAATTTGCAATTTACCCAAAAATTAAATAGCATAAGTCTATTATTTTTGAGAATGAAGTAGCATATATATTTAATGTAATGAGAAGCTAAATAAAATATGTATTGCATTTTTATTGATATATGGACTCTTGCTCTCTCTCACACACATACAAACACTGAGTATACAAAAATAATAGTAGCCCCAAAACGATATACTGGAATAGATTGATAAATGGAATTTTTGTTCAAATAGACAACTGGAACAGTAACTAGAACTGAATTGACATCACTACCAGTAACACCCCCCCCCCAATCCACCACCTTCTAAGAGCTTCATAATCCAAACAAACTTCAAGTCTTCCATTTTTTATTACCCTATATGATACTTGATCCTCACCTTGACCAGAAGGTAAATTAGAATACAAGAACTTAATAGAGATTCACCAAATATTTCAATTCCAAGTCTCGAAAATGCCTAATAAATTGAAGTTTCCAGTACTGTGTTCCCCTATCAGTTGAATTGCCCAAATAACAGGCAACTGATGAATATTGTCCACTGCAAAAGTGAACAATTCTATGAAAAGGCTTATGAGATATGAATTTCTGTAAAATAAGTCTCATCAAAATCTAACTCACCGTGCCATCCCCAATGATGAATCTAATAGTCTAGAGAATTAGTCCCACCCTCCTCTAATACTTTTTCCACAAACCTACCCCATGCAATCCCTAACCACCTCAATTGTCCAGCCCCATTCTTCTCCATATTTTGCATAAATAACCACCACCAATGCTGTTTTAGAGCCCATGCTTAACAATTCAAGGGCAATGCTGTAAAGGTATTGTTTTTCCTTCCCCACACCCTCACCCCTGTTTTTTTTCTTATATTCTAGGTGAACTAGTGAAGTTATACACAACACAGGAAAAAAAAAAGAGCAAACACGCCAATTGTTAGTTATACAATTTTTACATTCTCTCCCAATATTGTAAAAGAAAAAGCTTTTGACAACCTGCAAACGACCAATTCATAGAAACTTTTGACACTCAAATTTAAGCTACAAATTGTTCAACTTTTTCAATAATATAATATTAAAACTTGAAACAAAAATTTGTAAAAACATCAACAGCGCTCCATTAGCCCATTCATGTGCATACATGTACGTAATCAAGTATTTGATATCTGTGGTTTGACACCCCCCCCCCCCCCTTTTTTCCCCCATTCACTATTACCTATCAAAAGAGAATTATGGTCCCAAAGAGAAACCTTCAGTTGGTAGACTAATTTTTCTTTGAATCCGATCGTTTATAAATGAGAGAAAAAAGGTTTTTGAGTATTTTTTTTTTTTAATATGATTGTTCTCTTGTTTCTTATTCACACTAGAACCCCCAATCTTCTAGGCTACAAACATACATGAGACCATTTCCTGTTAGAACCATTGGAAAGAAACCATATTTGATTCTGAACCTTTTTTTTTTTTTAAATCACTTTATGGGTCAGCACTTTTAGCAGCAAATTATTCAACTTAAACTAAGTGAAATTCTTTCTCTGCTTTAAGATTTCTAATACCAAACCAATATCAAAATTCAATATTTTCAATCCGCTAATTGAGACCCATACTAACAATCGGTTTTTAACCTTAGACTAAAAAGAACAAACAGAATACCCAATAAAAGGAACAAAGCAAAACCCGTAATTCTAGAAAAGGTAATTGTCACAAACATCATATGACACATAAAAAAATAAATAAATAAATAAATAAAAGTCTGATAAAAGTTGCAGAAATGGGATCATAGCAAAAGGGTTTTAAGCTATCACACAGGCATATACATATATGTACGAAAAATGAATGAAAGATTGGAACTTTGGTTACCGTTGGTGAGAGATCAACAACTAGGAGCAAAAGCTGAAGGTCTGTGGGCTTGTTCAATATTCATTAAGAATGAATAGTCTTTAGCTTAATCAATTGGTTATCAGCAAGAGTGGCAGCTATACGATGCAATTGTAAGTGTATTGTGATGAGATCTTTTAGATCTGATTTCCTCTGTGTAGGAGAAAGTGGGGAAGGGAATAGGAAGGGAGGAGGAGTACCCTTTTCCTGTGAACCATCAATCCAAGTGAATTATTGACTTCTGTGAGATTCTGAGAGAGTTTTTTATTTATTTATTAAAAGATAGAAAGTGTGTGAGAGGGGTTTGCACAAATAAAATTGCAGATTTTTTTTTCTTTACTTTACCGAACACTTAATTCACACGACAAAATTTAGCTTCAAATTAATATGGAATTATTTTTTTCAACTTATTATCTTCGTGTATTGTTTAAATTTTAAACAATACACATAAACAATGATCTTCAATCAACACTTAGAAGGTTGGTGGAAGAGAGCTACAAACCAATTAAAAACTAAAAAGGTGTTTAGTTTGAGAAAAAATGTTTTGTATGCTGTATTCATTTTCAAAACTTTTTTTTTTTTTTTGCGACTCACCACTAAAAAACTAGTTTAGTCATGTTAATTGTACTCAATTTTTATTTTCAGTATCCAAAAAACAAAGTTTGAATACAAAAATTGAATACATCTTTTGGCCGCCTTCATTTTAGTGGAAATGGATACGGTGATAATTTCATTAAAAAAAAAAAAATCAAGTTTGTGGGTTCACTAATAGTGAGTTGTCTCATAAAAAATCACTCTCTCTCTCTCTCTCTCTCTCTCTCTCTCTCTCTCTCTCTCTCAGATTGGCATATGGAAAGGGAAGATTAGCAACACCAGAGACGTGTGCCTTGCAACAAAGACACCACCGCGACCCTTGCCTCTACTTGATATGACCAACTCAATCCTAACCCTTCTCTTTCTCTCTTCGATCTCACTCTTTCTTGAGTGAAATTCGAACAACCCCATGGCCAATGGTCATTGTTAGTGGCCTAATTTTGGGGTGGGCATTTGCTTTAGAGTTTGTTTGTGGAATTGTGGGTTATGTTTTGCTGTCTTCATCCCTCTCTCTCTCCCTCTTTTCTATTTGATGTTGAGATTTGATGAAATTTGTTTGTATCAATGGTTTTGCAATGAAGATCTTGGTGGGTTTTTGTTTTTTCCCATGGATTACAGCTTGCAACGTGGTGATCTGGGCTAGGTTTAGCTTTTGACACTGGTTCTAATGGGTTTTGGTTTTTGGTCTATTTCTAGGATTATGGTTAGGTTTCAGTGATTATGAAGACATGGAGTTGTGGCTGTGTTTGACGAAGGAGATGAACGATTTCTAGCGGGTGATAAGTTAATTGTTGGTTTTGTTAGAAAATGGAATGATTTGAGAAAAACAAAAACTAAACAAAATTGGTGCCAAACAAAAAATTATTACGGGATTTGAGAAGAGAAAATGTGTACAGAAAATGAAAATTGAAAATGAATAGAAACCCTATAAGGAACCAAACAATGGCTAAACTTTGTTTTCCAAATACAAAACATATTGGTGAAATTGGAATCTCCCTCTCTTTGTAATTCAACAAAAAAAAGTTATTTGGGTAAAAGCTAAATTTTAAACCTTATATTTTAGGATTAGTTTTATGTGGTGGACCTTTTTTACGTCTTGGGCTAGATTTCTCCCATTATACCACGGCCCTGTGATTTTGGGGTAGGAGAGTCGGGATTGGCCTAACTAAAACACATCTTAGGCTAGCTTGTGCGCAAGTTTGGCATTTCTTGTGTTTACGCGTCTTGGCAGGAATCTTGAGTGTATTCACGTGCTCATGGCAAGAAAAACTATTACAAGTGTTATAGCAAGAAAAACACAATACAGCAGGATAACTAAAACACTTTAACTAAAATATTTTCAGCTAACAACAATAATACATGAGCAGTTCCACAAAGGAAAAAGTATCACAACATGATTACAGCAGGAATAGATTAATGACAAGAAGTCACATTAGTTCTTAATTAACCATGAAAAAAGAAAAGAAGATTAGTCTGCTAGAGGAATGAGCTTGGCTCTTTGGAGGATTTAAGTCCAAAAAATGGAACCAATCTCCAATGTAGGTAACCTCAGAGGGGAATCTTGCTGTAGAAGTTACTCAATTTGGAAAATGGACCTAAATGACTTAATCTTAAACTCTTGACTCGTTAGAGAGTGGGCTATTGAGAGAGAGAGAAATGGGTAGCCTATTGATGCATGCTTTTACTCCTACCACTCATATTTTCCTTCATTACCCTTGGTTTTCTATTTTTCTTTCTTTCTCTTACTCATTTTTCTCTGTTTTTTTTTTTTTCCTTTCCTTCTCCCTTTTTTCCTTCCTTTTTACTGTACATGTTTATGGCCTTTTATACTGTCTGTTATGATAGGATTTACCATTTTTACCCCTTAACTGCCTTTGGCTTGTTGTGGGTGTCCTTCTAGGACTGCCTACTGGTTTGCCAGTTGGCTTGCTACCACCACTACATTGTATTGGTCATGCCATGCCTCATTCCCAGACAAAAGTGGTTTTATTTTGTTTTTTACTCCCTTTGATGGTTCCATCTTGATAAGGGCTAGACTTCTCTCTTACCAAGCTCTATAGCATGCACCTAGTGATTCTAGCTCATGTTTACTTCTTTTAGGTGAGATGTCATCCCAACAGGACATTTCCTTCAAAAGAGTTTGAGCGGAAACCCCAAAATAAGATCCCCCTTCTCCCCACCGCCAAACCACGCAGGTGATCCACCTCCCCTGTATTAGCCAAGAACAGGTAGGTGGTGCCTGAGTCGTATGTGCGTGTTCCACTTCCATATGAGTCCATTACTTTATGTCTCTCACGCATTTGCCATTGCCTATAGGTTTGTCTGACTCTGGTGCTTGTTTAACTCTTACGGCGTGAATGAGTTCTTGGGTCTTCATTCTCTGCATCTCATTTCTTCTTCGGGCTGGGCATTGCTTGGGTGTGGGCTTTCCTTCCTTTAATTCAACCCATATCCCCTTTTCATCCTTTATCTGTGGGCTAGCTGGTGCTTCTACCATGCAACTGCATTGTTCCTGCTATGATTTTATTCACCCTTGTTTGTCTTGTTGTTACTTTTGGGCTTGCAGGCTGAAGCGTCTGCCATGCCAATTTCTTGTATTATTCATTCTTTTAGTCTTTACTACTCAGCATTCCTACTGAGCCAGTCCATTTAACACCACGGGCTTCCTCAGCCTGTTTCATTCTTTGGGCATCCTTGGCCCATTTCATTTTTTCCTACCTTTTTCATTCTCATGGGCTTTTGCCAAATCATTTGGGCTTCCCTGGCCCAATTACCACATCCTTTGTCTTTAGATTTATTAGCCTACGAACCAATCTCATTTACCAATTCCTTTCTTTGGGCTCCTTCGACCTGTTTTTGTTTTCTTTTTATTTCTTACGATTCTTATGGAATTACTACTTCATTCTTTGGGGCTTCCTTGGCCCGTTTGCTTTCTTTAGGGCCACTTATTATTTTGTGGGCCTATGGACTATTATTCCTGCCATTCTGGCCCATTGGTCTTTACTTTGCTACCTTCTTTCTCCACATTTTTCATATTGTTAGGGTTCTTCTGCCATTGGACCCTACATTTTAAAATCAATAGTGTTCACCCAACTGTTTTAATATTTGATTAAGTTGGTTTATGATTGTTAAGTTTTGGAATTTTAGGTTGGCAAACACGTGATCAAAATTGTCTTTTTTTTTTTTTTTTGAATGAGATCAAAATTGTCTTAGATTAGTAATTTAGAGTGTCAAAGTGCTATCAAGATTGTTGCCCAAGTGCTAGAATTTACTGTGTTATCATATTGCTTGACACCTAGTCAACCGATTAAGAAGTCAAGTTTTCAACAGATTGACTTTGCTCGATAGATCAAAAAATCATATTTATTGTAATGTAAATCGAAACAACCTAAAGGGCATTTTTTTAAAAAAATTGATACACATTTATTAAGACTTTGGAGCTGGTCTATTATATATCTAAAGGTTGTGTATGTTGCTCTCAAAGTTGCTACCAAAAATCAATCTACATTCAATCTAAACTGGTAGATCTAAAATTATTGCATACCAGTTATCAAAAGTGCTGGATTTAAACCTTTAAGTGGGTTTTTGAAGTCATAGACTAGAGATTGTGTTGGAGCACATCCATATAAAAGAAATCTATGGATCTTGAAGCTAAGTTTGGTAGTTTTATTTTAAGTTTACAAAGAATAGGGTTATTTGGTCTATTAACTTCTATTTGATAGTGGATATGTTCACCTTGAGATTGATAAGGTCAAGTCCTTCCAAGTTTTTATTATGAGTTTGTTTAACTACTTTTCATGAGTCATCATATGATTCATATCTTATGTTCATTATATTTATGTTGTACATGATTAGTGGCGGAGCCAGGTATTTATCTTTGGGGGGGCCATATATAATTTTTTTTTTTTGAATTGCCGTCTTCATTTTAAAAAAGAAAAGAAAAAAGAGAATGAGTCAATAGTCCTAAATTTGCCCATGAACCTAGATTTATCAAATTAAATTATCACTCATTAAATAAAATGACTAAGATTTAAAAAAAATACTAAAAAAATACCAATAGGCCAAAGATTGCTAAATAAAAGACAAACAATCATTCAAATGTCAATGCATAAATATATATATATATATAATAAACAAGAATTAAATACATGTTAATAGTAGTATATACTGTATATAATATATTGATTATTATAATAATAATTAATATATTATAAGGAATATAAAAATGAAAGCAATGAAAAGTAAAGTAAAAAAAAAATCAAAACAAAGCAAATGCTAAGTACCTAAGTTAGGAAAGAGTTACAAACAATAGGTTATGGGTCAGCCGGATCAGCATCAGGTGCAATACCCTAGGCATTGCACCTGGTGCAATACCTCAATTTCCTTCACAATTTTTTTTTAAAAACTTTTTTCACTTTTTAACTTTTTTTTAATATATTTTATTTAATGGCTGAGATTGAAAGTTGCTTTTTCAACTTTCAATCTCAGCCTTTGATAAGGTATTGCACATGATGTGAATCCTGGGTCAGCCGGTCTCAGCTAGTGGCATAGATAGAGCACTGCACAGTCAGGGATGAGGGGCCCACGGCACGGAAGCTTCAAAAATTGAGGGGCCTACGACACTAATAATGACAATGACAAACTGAGTCATTCTTTCTTGTCTAGTTTGAACATGGTACAAAATTTTTACTTTTAAACAAACTATGGTAGCAGTGTGAGGGAGGAAAAGGAAAGAACTAAAAGTCTAAAGAAAAAAAAAAGATGAAGAAGGCAAAGGCAGTGGCAAGAAAAATGCAAAGGCCAAGTCCCCAACGAAGAGAGAGAGAGAGAGAGAGAGTCACCTGTGTAAGAAAGATTGTTTCTGCAACTGTGTGGGAGACTTGGTGGTGATGTACATCAACAAAATTTCTGACTTTTCAATTTGTCTATTACTATGTACAAGTAAGTCCTAGAAGTGTTGGGATGAAAATTAGATTTTTTTTTTTTTTCCTTTTATTTGTTGAGGTAAATTTTTTTTTTTTTTTTGACTGAGTTGAGGTAATTGTTAAAATTAGAATGTTTAATTATTGTAATTTGTTGACATATGTATTTATGGATTGTATTTTACTTAAATAAAAATTATGTTTATTTTTAGACTTTTTTTTTTTTTTTGAGAAAGATTTGTAGACTTTTTTTTTTATATAATATATATATATATATATTTATATGTATGTATGTATGTATATTATCAAGTATGAGGGGCCAAAATGATAAGGTTATTTAAAAATTTTCAAATTATTTAGGATATTTTTACAAATTTCTTTTTTAAATTTTTTTCAAAAATTTTGGAGGGGCCAAGGCCCCCCTTGGCCCTCAAGTGGCTCCGCCATTATATATGATATTGATATTTACCAGATTAACCAAAGGCTTGCAAAATTAATCTAACTTGATCTTAAAACTGGTTAATTAATGTTTTTAACAGGGTCTACAACCAAAAACGCTCATCCATCATGTTTAATTATTCACCTTTTATAATCTTAGATTATACCTTAGCCTAAATTGATCAAGGAATACCAAACTCCTCGTTTTTCTTTTCTTTTTTTCTTTTTTTTTTTCGTCTTGAGAACCCATTCTCGATCTCTAGGAAAATACTTGAAAATAACAATATTGATTAGTACATCGAAATTGGCTAATACACCCGATTATAATCGATACAGCTATAGGGTTCGTCTATATAAATTTTGTTATCCATTCAAAAAATACCAATTGGTACGAGTCGGATTTTAAAACTCTCATCCATACGAAGACATGGGGTTAGACTTTTCTTGGTGGGATCGAGGAAATATGATAGGCTTTGCTTGTGTGTGTGCATTTCATCTTCTCACTCAATTTCACTAGAATTTCTTAGAAATTGTGGTGATGGGTCCAAATCACACGTGCAGTTCATTATATAATTTAAAATTAATAACACTTGTTCTGTCATTTTATTCAAAAAGTTTTATGACATCTTATGAGGAAGTTTGTTTTTTCTTTACCCATTCATTTGACTTTAGTAGGTTATTATATTTATATAGTCTCATATGTTGCACATACTTGGAAGTCATATTAGTTAGTCAAGTTGGAAAATTAAAGATAGTACCATTGTACCAGGAGCTTTATAAATTGTTAATGTATTTTATGTTATGGGTTTTAGGCCCAGTTAGTTTACTTGTATAGTACACTTGTACTTGTACTACACTTTACTTATACCGCACACATATGCTTACTTGTACCGCACACATATGCCTCCTATATAAAGGCATCACATGTATATTCCTCAATTATGAAATACAATACAATCATTCAGTATTTCTAATATGGTATCAGAGCCACTGCTCTGACTCTTTTCTTAGCAGTCTTGTCCTTACTGGTGTTACTCCATTCTCAATTACGCTTCCGCCGTCACAACAGTTGCCGCAGCCTTTTGCCGTTGAACCTCTAACGTCTTCCAGCCGTTGTCTTTGGTTTCCGGACCTACAGCTGCTGCCATTGAGGAGTCCCACACCGTACAGACCACTGCACGTACCATCACCCTCGTGAATATTGCTCTGATAAAATTTCTAAAAGCACCACTAAGATCGTCTTCCTCAGATCTACAAGTTGGTGAAAGCCTCGCAGCCATCAGAGTTGCCATGCGCCCTCACGAGCCGCCTATAGTTTCTGCTTCAACAGCCCACGCGCCACACGCGCTACCACGCGCCGTCTAAGCTTCAGGCTGACATCACTGTGACGTCATCAGTGCCACGTCAGCCCTAGCTTACTTCAGCATCTAGTCACTTGCTGACGTTAGCGCCACATCATCTACGCTGACCGTTGACCGTTGACTTTGACCTTGCCGTTGACCGTTGACTTTGACCGTTGACTTTTTAGGGTTGACTTTTTCAGTCCAGGTTCTCCTTACCCAGTTTTTCACGTAGATTTCATTTTTGCAGTCTATTTTTGCATGTTGTGTTTCTAAATGGATAAAAAGGATGTTTTCTTCCTCGCCCCATCAATACTGTATTGGAGGGGAACAAGAATTACTTATCTTAGTCTCAAGCTATGCGCAGTTTTCTTAAGGGTCGCATGATCTGGCATTACTATACTGGTGCAATTACCATTCCTGTCAAGGGAGCAAGTGAAGAAGATGCCGTCTTCCTTGGTCGCATGATTGAATGGGATAGTCACAACCACATGATCCTCACATGGATTCGGAACACTTTCATTCCCTCCATCTCCAACCTATTGGGCAGCTTTGATGATGCAAAATCAGCATGGGATATGTTGGCCAAAAGGTACTCCACTACTCACGGATCCATGAAATATCAGTTAGTGGTTGAATTGCATCAACTTCGACAAGAACCAAGGCAATCCATCAATGACTACTATGATCAGCTTCGCTTCATTTGGGACCAAATTGACCTTTCTGATCCAATTTGGGCATGCTCAAAGGATGCTCAGCAATATGCTACAGTTAGAGATGAATTTCGTCTCTATGAATTCCTGATGTCACTTCACAAGGACTTTGAGCCCATCCGAGGTCAGCTTCTTAATCGCAGTCCTCCTCCCTCTCTTGATACTGCTGTAAACGAGTTGGTTAGAGAAGAAGCTCGGCTTGCAACCCTTCAAGCCCAGAATAAGTTCAATGTTTTGGCTATTACTCCTTCTGCTCCTGCCATTAAGCAACCTCAACAATCAGGTGATTTCTCTGGCTCCAGCAATCGTCGCAAGCAGACCAACAAGAAGTTCTGCAATTATTGCAAGCGTCCTGGCCACACCATTGAGACTTGTTACCGTCGCAACAAATCTACTGCTGCTGTTGCTAATACTGAGCCTACTTTGCCGATGCCTTCCATTTCAGCTGAGTCCCAGTCTTCTAGATCCACTATCAACCTCTCCCCCACTAAACTACAGGAGATCATAGCTCAGGCTGTTCGTATGGCTGGTAATGCATCTCTTTCCACTGCTCTCTCAGTTTTGCCTGGTAAGTCTCAAACTTGGCTCTTTGATTCTGCCTGTTGCAACCACATCCTCATTCATCCTTATTCTCCAAACTTGACCCTGCACTACACCCTCTTAATATTCATATAGCTGATGGTTCCACCATGCATGGGAATAGTCTAGGTTTTGTTTCGACCTCTAACCTCTCTGTTCCTGGGGTCTTCCATGTACCTGACCTATCCTATAATTTGTGCTATGTGGGACAATTAGCTGAACTAGGATACCGCCTTATTTTTTACTATTCTGGGTGTATTGTGCAGGATCCGAGGACGGGGCAAGAGCTTGGGACCGGTCCTAGGGTTAGGCGTATGTTTCCTGTGGACAATTTTCATCTTCCATCTGTTGCTCCTGTCTCTGTTGCTGCTGCAGCTGCTGCAGTTTCTTCCTTACCTTCTCTCGCACTTTGGCATTCTCGTCTTGGTCATGCCTCATCTACTCGGGTACAACAGTTAGCTTCTAAGGGTCTGTTGGGTTCTATGTCCAAAGACAATTTTGATTGTACTTCATGCCAGTTAGGAAAACAGCCAGCTTTACCTTTCAATCATAGTGAATCTATCTCTAATAGTATTTTTGAGTTAATTCATTCTGATGTTTGGGGACCTTCTCCTATTACTAGTATTGGTGGATCTCGTTACTTTGTTGTTTTCATTGATGATTATTCTCGTTATAGTTGGATCTTTCCTATGAAATCTCGTTCTGAAATCTTACCAATATACAGTAACTTTGCAAAAATGGTTGAAACACAATTCTCCAAACATATCAAAACTTTTCGTTCTGATAATGCTCTTGAATATACTCAATATGCTTTTCAAGCTTTGTTACATTCCTATGGCACTGTACATCATCTAACCTATCCAGGCACCTCTTAACAAAATGGTCGAGCCAAAAGAAAACTTCGCCATATTCTTGACACTGTCCGTGCTCTTCTTCTTTCTGCCAAAGTTCCTGCCCCATTTTGGGGTGAAGCCGCTCTTCATGCTGTTCATGCCATTAATCGCATTTCAAGCACTGTTATCCATAATCAGACTTCGTATGAGCGCCTTTTTGGGTCACCCCCTGACTATCATTACCTTCGCTCCTTCGGATCTGCTTGTTTCGTTCTTCTTCAGCCTCATGAGCACAACAAACTTGAGCCTCGATCTAGACTCTGTTGTTTCCTTGGTTATGGTGAAACTCAAAAAGGGTATCGGTGCTATGATCCTGTCTCTCATCGTCTTCGTGTTTCCCGAAATGTTGTCTTTTGGGAACACTGCTTGTTTGTTGAACTCTCTCACTTTCGTTCTTCCCTAACTAATTCTTCTATTTTAGAAATCTTTCCAGATGAGTCTCTTGTTCCTTCTACAGATACTTTTGATCCTCCTTTGGACTTCTCTATTCCATCTCCAGATATTTTTGATGATTCTCCTAGACAGGTTGTAGATGAACAAGTTGATGACGAGCTACCCCACCTTGAGCCTAGGTTCCCTGCTCCTGCTCCGCCTGAAGATCCTCCACAAGACATTCCACCTCACCACTCAACCTGGGTAAGATCCATTCCTACACATTTACTTGACTATCATTGTTACACTGCCCTTGCTACACTTCATGAGCCTCAAACCTATCGTGAAGCCTCTACTGACCCTTTATGGCAAATTGCAATGAAAGAGGAAATTGATGCATTAACCAAAAACCATACTTGGGATCTAGTTACTCTCCCTCCTAGTCAGTCTGTGGTTGGTTGTAAGTGGATCTATAAGATCAAGACTCGCTCTGATGGGTCCATCGAGCGCTACAAGGCTCGTCTTGTTGCAAAAGGTTTTACACAGGAGTATGGGATTGATTATGAAGAGACTTTTGCTCCAGTTTCCCGTATCTCCTCTGTTCGTGCCCTCTTAGCTGTTGCAGCTGCTAGTAAATGGGACCTCTTTCAGATGGATGTTAAAAATGCCTTCCTTAATGGGGATCTGCATGAAAAAGTCTATATGCAACCGCCTCCTGGTCTTTCTGTTGAAACAAACAAGGTTTGTCGCATTCGACGTGCACTTTATGGCCTTAAACAAGCTCCACGAGCTTGGTTTGCCAAGTTCAGCTCCACCATCTTTCGCTTGGGTTATGATTCTGCCTTATTTCTTCGTCGCAATGATAAAGGCACCATTTTGCTTCGCCTATATGTAAATGATATGATCATAACTGGTGATGACTTCAGTGGCATTCAAGAACTCAAGGATTTTCTTAATCAGCAGTTTGATATGAAAGACCTTGGACATCTCAGCTATTTCTTGGGTCTTGAGATCACTCGTTCCACAGATGGTCTTTATATTACTCAAGCCAAGTATGCATTTGACCTTTTATCTCGAGCTGGACTCACTGATAGCAAGACTGTTGACACTCCAGTTGAACTTAATGCGCATTTGACACCCTCAGGGGGGAAACCATTGTCTAATCCCTCTCTTTACAGACGATTGGTTGGCAGCTTAGTTTATCTCACAGTTACTCGTCCAGACATTTCTTATGCTGTTCATCAGGTGAGCCAGTATCTGTCTGCTCCACGATCGACTCATTATGCTGCTGTTCTGCGCATTCTACGATACTTGAAGGGCACTCTCTTCCATGGCCTTTTCTACTTAGCTCAGTCTCCCCTTGTACTCCGTGCATTCTCTGATGCTGATTGGGCAGGAGATCCCACTGATCGCAGGTCCACTACAGGTTATTGCTTTCTCCTTGGTTCTTCTTTGATTTCTTGGCGAACTAAGAAGCAAACTTTCGTGGCCCGCTCCAGTACTGAAGCAGAATATCGAGCTCTTGCTGACACCACATCTGAGCTCCTTTGGCTACGATGGCTTCTTAAAGATTTGGGTGTGTCCATATCCTCCACTACTCCCCTTTATTGTGACAACCAGAGTGCCATTCATATTGCTCACAATGATGTCTTCCATGAACAGACTAAACACATCGAGATTGATTGTCATTTTATCCATTCTCATCTTGTCTATGGTGCTCTCAAGCTTTTCTCCGTCTCCTCCAAAGATCAACTTACAGATATCTTCACCAAGGCACTTCCTAAGGGACGCACTTGTGATTTGGTTGACAACCTCAAGCTGGCCTCACATCCACCTTGAGTTTGAGGGGGGGCTGTTAATGTATTTTATGTTATGGGCTTTAGGCCCAGCTAGTTTACTTGTATAGCACACTTGTACTTGTACTACACTTTACTTGTACCGCACACATATGCTTACTTCTACCGCACACATATGCCTCCTATATAAAGGCATCACATGTATATTCCTCAATTATGAAATACAATACAATCATTCAGTATTTCTAACATAAATCAATGACATTGTCTGCATTTTTTATGAGGAGAATTAAAATTTGAATTCTCCTCACCCATTATTATATCTATCGAATTGTTAACGGGAACAAAAATATATCAGTATTTTTTTTTTTTGGAGAAGAAGATATCACTATTGTAATGTGCTTTTAAAAATTAAAACAGATGCCTATAATGTGTTCAGCAAAAAAAAAAAAAAAATTATAACAACCTACCTCTGTTGTACTTAGCTCATGGGCCATGGTGGACTTAATATCAGTTTATTTTGGGCTAAATTTACCTGAAATCTCGGCAACAAAGATTTAAAGTTTAAGAGCCCATATGTAAAGGACCAGTCCATTTTACAACCTAAATCAAGCTGTGCCAACCCAATATCAGATAGCTTCAGCAACTCTTTTGGACTTTTTCGTGGGCTTAATTGTCTCCAAAGATGCCCAAGCTGTGCCCTTTGTTTAGCCCAATTTCACTTTCTTACTCAAATGTCTATAACAAAACTACAGTCTCCATTGTAGCTTTATTTCATTTGCTCACCATCATCACACCAGGCTTTGTTTCATCCAAATCATATTTGCTTAAAAAAGAAATAGACCAAAACAAAAATGAAAAAAAAGCATATGGTTGGGTTCACTCCAAATTGCAAATTTGACTAAATATATATCCAATAATCCTAATCTGAACCTTTAAACTTTCTACCATTTGTACCAAGGGTGCAATTGCCCCCCCTACCCCAAATAAAAAACCATGATGTCAAACTGTTTCTAATAATAAACCAGGCACACAACTTCTTTATGAAATATTTTCCAACTCACCTAATGTAGTAAAGAAAAATAAATGTTCTATATATAGTCTTAACTTAAGAAAATGGTAGATTATTGCAACATCTCCTAACAAATATGCCAAATTTTATCTAATTTTTTTGTTGTTTTAAAATGTTCTCCTACAATGCTATATACTTTTTAAGCATTATTTTACAATAGGTACAACTTTTGATAGTTGGAAATGAAAGCTAAGATAGAAAGAATAGATAATAGTAATGCTTTTAAATTAATTTAAAAATAAAAACATCATACAATCCCTTTGAAAAATCTTGGTACAATTACACATAGAACATTTTAAAACTTTCATGTATATTATCATACTACTTATACTTCTAACTTAATTTAGTTTTTTTTTTTTTAATTTTATTTTTTAAGTAATAAAATGATGAATTACCTTTAGCATTACAAAGATAAGACTCAACTCCTATTTGATATTAATTATTACCGTCCACCCTTGGTGCGATACCATTCTACAAGTATAAGTGCTTGTGGGATGTAGGAGGGGTAAGGGTCAAGGTTCAAGTCTCTAAGGGGGATCTTCATACACATATACACTTAGATTAGGCTAGAGTATAATTTAATTAATCAAATGATGAATTACCTTTAGCATTACAATGATAAGTCTCAACTCTTACTTAATATTAATTATTACCACTGCACACCCTTGGTGTGATGGTCACTCTACAAGTATAAGTACTTGTAGAATGTAGGAGGACAAAGGTCGATGTTCAAGTCTTAAGAAGAAAGTTTCACACACACATACACTTAGATTAGATTAGAGTATAATTACCTTTAGCATTACAATGATAAGTCTCAACTCCTTCTTTGATATTAATTATTATATTTTAAAATTAATTTTTATCTTCAATCTTTTCCCCTTGAAATCATGGTTCCGTCGCTACATTAACTACATAAAAAATAAAAAACAAAAAATAACCTACATAAATACTGTAGTCTGTATGCACTTTGTTTCTGAAGTACATATAAGGTTTGGTGCTTCGGTTGTTTAACATATGAAAAATCCAACCGGATGTTGCGAGTATATACACTTTCCGTGGCTACGGTCATTCCCCTACATCTTCCAAAGTGCACTTGTTACGTTCTTTCGTCTTGGCCTACGTACGTGTGGAACACTTTATGTGGTAGGTCCAATGTGTTAAATCGCTTTTACCCCGTTCAAGCCGACTCGACAACTTTGGAGTTTATGGTGAAAATTTTAAATGGACTTTTTTTTTTTTTTTAAATATTTAAATATTAATTAAATAATATTAATTAAATATTTTTTATGTTTTATTTAAAATCTATTTTTCTTACCTTTTGAGATGTAAAATTACTAATTAAGTTTTTGTTTTTAAATTCTTCTAACATTTTTTTTTNCTGATGAATTAAGACTGACCAGTAGTGATAAATCAAAAGGGGGAAAAGAAAAAATAACAAAATCTTGGGAAAGGAGGGCTCCTCTGTAAGCGAGGGCATCCGCACATTTGTTGACTTTTCTATAACAATGAAGAACTCTCACTCTAGGTATTTTCTTGAGTCTCTCTCTTCAGTTTGCAACTATTACATCATTGTTGTTAGGCTGGCTTCCCTCTTTGCTAATAAGATCAACAACAAGCTTTGCATCAAGTTCAATTTTCACGGCTTGTAGGTTTAGTGAAATGCAAAGATTTATACCATCTCTCAATGCCCAAAGTTCTGCTGCAACACTAGTGGTGGTACCAATAACTCTAGCATACCCGCTAACCCATTCACCATTGGAGTTTCTAATTATACCTCCTCCATTAGCACGCCTTGGATTTCCAAAGGAAGAACCATCAGACAAAACCACACGTGGTCATAAGATGAGCTAATGACAATTTGACAATGAACTCTCATTTTAGCAAGTCATGAAGGCATTACACGGCTCCTCATGCATGTGTCTTGCTCAAGAACGCTACTAAACATTGTGGGATAGGTTTAGGGTTAATTAGGCTATGGATATATATATATATATATATATATATATTTTTTTTTTCCTGTGCTAAAATTCGGCTATAGATATGGATGGGGTCAAGTCGACTGAAGCATAGAAACAAGTGATGCAATTGCCTAAACCCCCAAATAAAAGAAGATCCCATCCATAGATTTCTTTATAAATCAAGGTGCTTGGATAATGGAGAATATCATCTGGACGACAACAAACTATAGAAGAAAGTGTGGGGATTGCAAGTCCAACCAAGGTCCGAAACTTTCTGTGGAAGGCCATTAGGAATTCTATCCCAACAAAACACAATCTTAGATGTCATATGGTACTATCAGATGATGGCTGTGATCATTACCATGGTGAGCCCGAAGATGTGCTCCATGCACTGTGGTCGTGCCCTCCATTTCTTAAGTTTGGTCCCAAAACAGCATGTGGGATAGCACAGGCTCCAACCCACGTTATTCTAGCTTCCTAGACTTGGTGGAAACAATCATTGAAATAGGAAGGACTTGAATTTTTTTGCCACAACGGTCTAGGCAAACTAGTGCCGAAGAAACTCAATGAGAACTACCAGGAAGCATATACCAGTGCAGCAGGTGCATTCTAAAGTGTAGAAGTAAGATCTTTGTTTGTTCGAAACACTCAACCTCGGTCGACTTGACCCCATCCATATCTATAGCCGAATTTTAGCACAGGAAAAAAAAAAAATATATATATATATATATATATATATCCATAGCCTAATTAACCCTAAACCTATCCCACAATGTTTAGTAGCGTTCTTGAGCAAGACACATGCATGAGGAGCCGTGTAATGCCTTCATGACTTGCTAAAATGAGAGTTCATTGTCAAATTGTCATTAGCTCATCTTATGACCACGTGTGGTTTTGTCTGATGGTTCTTCCTTTGGAAATCCAAGGCGTGCTAATGGAGGAGGTATAATTAGAAACTCCAATGGTGAATGGGTTAGCGGGTATGCTAGAGTTATTGGTACCACCACTAGTGTTGCAGCAGAACTTTGGGCATTGAGAGATGGTATAAATCTTTGCATTTCACTAAACCTACAAGCCGTGAAAATTGAACTTGATGCAAAGCTTGTTGTTGATCTTATTAGCAAAGAGGGAAGCCAGCCTAACAACAATGATGTAATAGTTGCAAACTGAAGAGAGAGACTCAAGAAAATACCTAGAGTGAGAGTTCTTCATTGTTATAGAAAAGTCAACAAATGTGCGGATGCCCTCGCTTACAGAGGAGCCCTCCTTTCCCAAGATTTTGTTATTTTTTCTTTTCCCCCTTTTGATTTATCACTACTGGTCAGTCTTAATTCATCAGGGGCAATGTATGAGCAAGTTCGCTCCAATTGTATTGCTGCTTAGTTAATGATATTTCCCATTTCTACCCAAAAAAAAATGTTGGTCAATGACATCTACATCATTTTCGTCACCATTTTTTATTATTATTAATGTTCTTTACATTTACTTGTTATTACATTACATTACATTAACCTGTTTATTTCCAACCACATCCACAAACAAATCATCCATTCATTTCCAATTGCATCCAAAAAAAATAATCAATACAATCTTAAAATGAAATAAAGAACCATTATACTATTAGAACCATTGAAGTAAATTGTTCACAGAGTAATTACAACAATATATAGATAAATGATGTCTTCCACACATTACAAAAATGAAATTGAGTTCAAGTAGTGCCACAAAAAATGTATTGTTGCCACCAATCTTATATTTGCACAAGTATAAAGAAAAATACATCAATACCATATCCACTAGAAAAAGCAACTACTTATAAAGCTAATCACAAAATTGCCCAAAGTTTAGCTAAATTTGATACATTTATATTACTAACATGGATCCAGGTTAAAAAAAAAAAAAGGTTTGATACAAGCACATCTTATGCCCTTTGATACTTAAATCATTAACATAACATATCAAGAATGTCAAGAGTACTACATGAAAATTTGATCATCATCACCGCATGATTATCATGGGCAAGGGAATGATCAAGATAGTGGGAAGGTTCACTTTAATTCAAAATGATCCAAGAACCAATAATTACAGTAAGAAAAGAAAATGAGGGACTTTACTACACGAGCAGTGTACTTTTGTATTTATTGATTCATTTAGGTGATTTAATTTTACTACCTATTTTTTTAAAGACAGGTGCAACTAACTGAACTAAGGTTTATATTTGGTTTGTGGAATCTTGTTTATGTTTTATTCTTTTGTGAAAAGTTTAGAAAAATGAACCTCGGACTGTATTTAAGAATAAAACACAAACATCGGACTGTATTAAAATTTTTTTTTTTTTTGATGAACCACATAGGACTGTATTTAAGATATTGAAATTAGCAGAAAAATTATGAACACATGTTTGTTAAAGATTAGGCTAGGGACCTTCTTTTTTTCTTTTTTCTTTTTTAGGGTCATGCTAAGTGTTAACGAGTTTCGGGCAATGGTTAACGACTAATTTTTACTTTTATGAGAAATGAAAAAAAGCTATCAAAATATTAATATTTTTTTCTTTTCCCATAAAAGTTTTCTTTAAATGAATTGTTAACCAATACCCTAAGAACACTTGTTAGTATTTTTCAATTTTTAATATTGGTCTTTATGAATGTTAGAATTGAATTCAATCCATAGCTATTTAGAGTCTTTTTTATATTCGCTTATTTTGCTAAAATTGAAATTTTTTTTACTAAAAATACTAAAAATAAAGATAAAAATTAACTGAAATAGTAGTAAGACCCATAAATAATATCAAAAAAATATAATTAAACTTATAAATAATAATAAAAATAAACTAAATAATAAAATAAATTGACAAAATTAACCATACCAAACGGTTTACACCTACGTTTACGTTTGCCTTTATCAGCTAGCAAACATTTTACGTTTGCCTCTCACATGAAAAGCTTACTGAAATTATGATTCTCTGCCAGGCCCAGAAGCCACGAGGCAGCTACGTACACCTACACATTGCATCCTAACATTTTTCACAAATGTGAGCTCTTTCTTCTGACAAATAAATTGATGAGCGCCAAACTTTGTTGAGTAAAGCTGTACCAGTAATTAAACACCTAAATAATAAAATATTTTGAAAAAAAAAACTATTTTAGTTCTTTAATTTTTTTTTTCATCACCTCCCTCTTTTTGGAAAAAAAAAAAAAAAAATTTCGGTTTTTAAATATTTTTTTCATCTTTTATGATAAAATACTATTTTGATTTTAAATTTTACTATAAGTTTATTTTTCATCCATAAATTATAATTTTTTTTTTTAAATTGTGGGCTTTTGGGAAAATTGATGACTATCAAAAATGCATTTGCTATAGTACTAATACATTTGAGAATTTTTAATTAACTAGTTGTAAATAGCCCCAAATAAAAAATAGGAATTTTTAGATTTTTCATTTAAAAAATAATTCGTAATTAGAGAATATGTTTTCATATATTTTCTGCACTATTTTTAAAGGATGGTTGGCAAATAATACAGTTAATTCAATCTAGCTATGAATCAATCAAAAAAATAAGAATAAATTACCTTAACCTCCCTTGATATTTCATGAAATGAAACTCCATCAAACATTTCAAGAAATAAGAGGTTTGTGTAAATGCATTAAATAAGGCCATGATGTTTCAAATTTATGAGTTTTCTAATGAAATATTCCATATTTTCTTAAAAAATTAAGATTCTTAATCAAAGTATGGATGAAACTTTGTGTATGCATGACACTCTCCTCTTTAAGGTTTCTATAAACAAGCAGGAATCTTTTTCTCTTTAAAATAAAATATTCTGTTAAGAAAGTTAGATAAGATATTTTTATAGAAATCTCAAGGGAAAAATGTTATTTGTACAAGCATTTAGAAGGAGTGTCATTTCAATATAATGTAAATCAACTTTGAATTATAGTTTTAGTTTATATGCTATTTGTCTATAAACCATAAACCAATCATATTTTTGTTTATCATATATATATATATATTGTGTGTGTGTACTATTTTTAATAAACACAAATATTAAACAACAAGTACCATATGATTTGCCCCTCAAAAAAAAAGTACTATTTATATGGTTGGTTCAACTATATTATTTGCTAAGAATAAGAGCGTTCACGTTGGACTTGCTAAAATTTTAGCTAAATTTAACTTTAAAAGCCACTTTTCTACACCTTCATCAGACTTCTTCTTTTTCATCTTTTTTTTTTTTGGGGGGGGGGGGGGGTTACTCTATTTAAATATTATTTATCAATTTATTCTATTTTATATTTACAAATAAATTGGACGGTCAAGATCAACCACCATTCTATTTGCCTAGATTGGCCACTCGATGCAAAAATTAGTCATCTCACAACCAAATCAGCCACCCAATGACCAAATTGGCTCCTACGTACATGCCCAACGACAGAACATCACACGCCTAACAACAGTCACCCATGGCTAACGATGACCATCCCATGCTTCAATTGAGAGAGAGAGAGAGAGATCATTTGTAAAAATGATAAAATATACATTTTGGTAAATTGATGTGGTAGTAATTATTTTTGATTATGCACTGTAGTTTGAAGTGTTTTTTTAGAGCTGTATACGAGTCGAGCTAAACTGAGTATTAAACATTCAAATTTATTCATTTAGTTTTATTTCAAGCATGAGTCAAAATCGAGATTATCGCCAAATAAGATTACATATTCAAGCTTGATTCATTTTCTTATTGAACGAGCTTGAGCTTGTTTATAAGTTATTTGATTAACTTATTCTTTTCTCATATATAGTAAAACAATGATTAAAATTTTGGTATCCTTTTCATAAATTTTTTTACAAATTTTTACTATGAATGATCTATTTATGTCATCAATAAACTACAAATAGTTATTTGAATTCATATGAACCTATTTACAAACTTATATATTCCAATTTCAAGTCTATATAAGTATATTTTTAGATAAGTAAACATATAATAAAAAAAATACTATATATAGTTAAATCGAGTCTTATGAGTCTAGCTCGTTTAAAAGTCAAATCTAAATTTAGGCTTTAAATTGGCTTGTTTGTTAAACAAACGAACAAAAACAGACTTTTTTCCTGAGCTTGGTTCAGGTTATTCAGAAACAATTTAGTTCATTTAAAGTCCTAACTGTTTGTGCTAGCTTTTAACCAACTCAATGCCAATTTTTATTTATTTATTTATTTCTAAGTTAGGTTTTGTTAGCAAAATTTTAAGTGAAATAGCCACAGGCTTGTCCATTGCTACTAGTACTACTCTCTAAACCATTAAGTGTACGTTAGTTAGACCATAATAATTTTTTTTTTTTTAATGAAAAGTTACACCATAATTATTCTTCATATATGGCCAAAAAGTATTAATGCATTGTTGACATATTGATCATTTTAGATAGCAATGGTTTCCCTATCTCCCGGTCTAATGAGCACAGGCATGCATCCTATCCCTATATACGTTAGCCAATATATCTATGATGTCAGAACATTAACGTAATTTGGAGTCGAAAATCATTTGTAATCCTTGGCCCCAAGCAAATTCCTAGTTATCTATGGAGTTGAGCGATTTAATTCTTTTGATTTATGTTGAGTGATTATTCATAAATCGGGGATATATATATATATATATATACACATATATGTGTATATATAAATTTGAGCTTACTTTCGTGATTGCCGAGTAATATATAAAGAGTCTGGTTAGCGAGAGTCTTTATATGAGAAATATAAAAAGTTGTCAAAAAATTTCAATTACTTTCTTTTTTCAATAAAAAATTTCTAAAAATGGTTTCTAAACCAATATGTTATCTTGAAGACATTTATTAACTTTCCCCATATGTAAATTGGTATGATTGGGATCTTTCTAAAACACATTATTTTGATTATAGACAAAATAAATAAATTATAAAGGATGATTTTTTTTCATTGCATCTTTGATTGTTGACCACACTCTTTCAGGATTTGATTCTTTATTTTTTCGCCTAAAAAAAAAAGATATGGAAGAGAACAATGGGGACAACTCTGCCTAACATAAATTACAATAATTATATAGGTATTAGTTTTTTTTTTTTTTTTGGTAAATAGGTATTAGTTTTTGCAAACCTATTAAGACGTAATTTACATGCAATCTGTGTCCTTCTCAACGTGATGCTTCACAATATGAAGGTACACCAGCAAAAGAAAAATGAAGTTAAGATGTATACTAGGTAGCTTTGCATAAAATCTGTCCCTATTTTACTTAATTTAGTTCTACAAGATAGTCAAAGACAGGTACAGTACCTAATCTTTTTTTTTTTTTTTTAATTTTTTTTTCTGTGGAAGGTTGGTCTCAAAGGAAATACAGTTGGTGGCTGGTGTCTAATTTCAGTGGGGATCTTATGGTTCCTTCTCTTATAAACTGGCTTAAACTTAATACATAGAAGTGTATAGCAAAGCAATTTAGCAACCAAAAAAATTAAAAAAAAAAAAATTTATGGCAAAACAAAAAGGAGCCAAAGTATTATTTTCATCCATAAAATATATATCAAATTCAATTTTCTTACAAAAAATTATGTACAGTTTAGTTTGCCAAGTTTTAAGAACAGGAAATATATATATATATCTTCAAAGTTCAATTTTACCATTGCCCCACTTTTCTTAAAATATACTTCCAAATCATATAAACTGTTTATTCAAAATGTTTGGTGAAAAGAGTAAAGATAAAATAATGCTATGATAACTTCATAAGTGAATAATAATCCAACAATATTGTACTAGAGTAATGCTACAGTCACAAACTAAACCACGTTATAATATTTTTACAAATTATTGATGTGATCAGCTTTTTACTAGTTTTTATTTAAACCCACCATTAACATCATGTATTCATTTATCAAAAACTACTTACCACATTAGCAATTTGTAATAGTTTTTGTAAAAAAACTTTGTATCTCTGGCTTTATTCATTGTACTATGATTATAATTATTCTGAAAAAGAAAAAAAAAGTAATACAGAATATTATTATTACTTTTTTTTTTGTATGAAAAAAAAGTAATATAGGGGAAAAAAAAAAAATAGAGGCATACCTCTAGTCATCATTGTTCAATTGCCTGAAGATAGAGAAAACCTGTACCTTAAATGCAAGATTTAATTCAGAATACTTCTAGAGTTGTAGCCCATGGCCCCCTTTTATGAAAAAAATAATTTATGAACACGTGTTTAAATGTTGGTCTTTATGAATGTTAGAATTGAATTCAACTCATAGCCATTTAAAAAGCTTTGCTCCCAACCTGGGAAACATTTTACATTTACCTTTCATATGAAAAGCTTTCTGAAATTATGATTCTCGACAAGAAATAACTTTTCTCTCTCGTGTAGGAGTCTTTTCTCTCTCATTACAGTCAGAGTTTTCTTTCTCTCTCAACTGGGTAAGAGCTTACTCCCTCCCTTAAGGTCTCTTGTTGGGTTCTTTCTTGGACTACCCCATCTTTCAAAAGGGGTTGTAGCCCATTTCTTCGGGTGTGGCTGAATGTATCAAGATGTGGTGAACAGTTTGGGAAAGTAGAAGTTCACAAAAGAAGAAGAGGAGGATATTGTTATAGCAAATATTAACAGTGCTGAAATTTTTGAAGAATGCTCTTTGAGCTTATTTAGGCGTCTACTTTCAGATCGTCATCAGAATCTAAGAGCTTTAAAGAACACTTTAAGGGCAGCATGGAAGATGGGTTCTGATTTGAGAATTGTGGAAGTGGGGAATAATGTTTTGCAGTTTAAATTTGGTTCAAGATGCTAGTTAGAGTGGGTAGAAAGAAGTGGTCCTTGGAATTTTGACAACAACCTTCTCCTTCTTTGTAGACGGAGGAAAGGTTTAACATAAAAAAATGTTAGTTTCTCCCATTCTCCTTTCTGGGTGCAGATTTGGGGTTTGCCATTTGAGAACATGACTGAAGATATTGGGAAGGATATTGCAAGCAAGATTGGAAGGGTATTAGAGGTTGACAAGAGGGCTATGCAAGCAGATTAAGCTAAATTTTTACGAATAAGAGTTGAGGTGCAGATTGATAAACCTCTCCGTAGAGGGGGGTATGTTAAGAATGATGAAGGTGAAAGAATTTGGGTGGATTTTAGGTATGAGAGGCTACCTATTTTCTATTATAAATGTGGTTTACTAGGGCATGATGAAAAGCATTGCCAAGCAAGTTCATTGGAGCAATCATTAGGAAGGCAATATGGTGAATGGCTAAAAGCTGGTGGAGTTATCAAAGTTGGAGATGGAAAGGAAAAGTTGAAGGAGCAGTTCGTGCATGAAAAGTGGTGCTTGGCTTCTATGGTGGTGGACGGCGGAGCTGGTGAAGCATGTGGGGCTGAAAATCGAAGCTTGCCTGAACTGGTAGTTGGCGGTGGAGCTGAGGAAGAAAGTGGCACGGTGATGATGATAGAGGAAGCTCCCTTGAACATGGCAAAGAGTCCTGTCATGTCCTATCATAGGAAACAAGGAGAGCAGGTGAGATGGGAAGAGAGGGTGCCAGAAGCTTCGAACAGTGAGCTGGAGAGGGCAACACGTGCAGGACTGAATGGAGACCGAACTAATTTGGTCAAGAATGAAGGGCATGGGACTGAGGCTGTCAACAAGTAGTTAGCAAGGAGGATGGGCCGGTTATAAAGAAAGATGGAAAAGTAAGCCCATTAAGGAAAAAAGAAATAGAGGGCTTAAGTGAGGAAAAGAGGGGTGGACCGGTTTTAAAAGAAAATGAAGGAGTTGAGCCCATAAGGCCAAAAGAATTAGAGAGCTCTAGTGTGGAACGGACACAGCCACTAAGTCCAGGCCAAGTTAGCAAACAAAGAGTCAGAGGGAGGATTAAAAAAATAGCACGGGAAAAAGGAAAGGCCCAAGAGGTGGTGAAGTCTGCACAAGGCTAAGAGGTAAGTAAGAAAAGAAAGGTTTTTGATGAAATGTTGTTTATTTTTGATAAAAAAGTTCAGAAACGTTTATGTGAAGGAGAACAGGAAGGGGGTGTTATTTTCTTTGATGAAATGGCGATGTCTGCCGAGCAGCACGGCCTAGAAAAATGATTACATTAGGATGGAACTGCCGGGGGCTTGGGAACCCCCGGTCAGTTCGAGTGTTGCGCGAGCTCGTGCAACGTGGAAGCCCAAAATTGTCTTCCTATCAGAGACAAAGATGAAGAAGTATCAGATGGAAAAGGAGAAATTCAAAACTGGTTTGTTGAATGGTTTAATTGTTCCTAGTGTTGGGAGAAGTAGGGGATTAGCTATGTTATGAAGTAGGGATATAAAGGTGGAAGTTCAAGGATACTCAAGAAATTATATTGATGTAGTGGTAACTGACCCGGAATCAGGCTTTAAGTAGCGTATCACTGGTTTCTACGAAAATCCTGAAACTCATTGTAGAAAAGAATCGTGGGAGCTTCTGAGAAGCCTTAGCCAAAAGTACCAACTTCCCTGGTTATGCTTTGGTGATTTTAATGAAATAGTGTCAGTGGAAGAGAAATTGGGTGGGGTGCAAAGGTCTCAAAAACAAATGGATGATTTTAGAGAAGCAATACACCATTGTAGGTTCAAGGATCTTGGTTTTGTTGGTCCTAAGTTTACTTAGTGTAATATGCAAGAGGGGGAAAGCAAAATGTATTTAAGATTGGATCGAGCTTTAGCTACTCCTGATTGGGTTGATTATTATAAAGATGTTAAAGTGCATCATTTGGTGGAATCCACATCTGACCACTGTGCTCTTTTGATAATTGATGCTACTGTTGTCCAGAAGTCTCCCAATAGATGTAGATTTCAATTTGAAGCTATGTGGACAAGAAGGGAGGAATGCAAAGATATTATCCAAGGAGTCTGGGATGGCAGCCATGAATAAAATTCTCCTATGGGGATTGCTGCTAGGCTGAGATATTGTACTAAAAATCTCTCTGAATGGAACAAAATGGTGTTTGGAAATATTCCAAAGAAAATTTAGGAGAAAAGGGAGACTCTCAGTACCCTGGTATGTAGAAAGGAGATCAATGAGTTATTGGATAGTGAAGAAATCAAGTGGCAACAGAGATCAAAGGTGCAATGGTTAGGCCTTGGAGATCGAAATACGAAATACTTCCACACTAGGGCTTCTGATAGAAGAAGGAGAAATACTATTAGCTGTATTATGGATGAAAATGGAAATTGGCATGATTCGATTGATGGAATTGCGGAGGTGGCAGTGTCATATTTTAAAAATATATATTCTTCCTCCTACCCGACTCGCATCTCGGAAGTTCTTGATACTATTCCGACAAAAGTCACGGAGGAAATGAATCATCTCCTTATTCAAGAATTCACAAGGGAGGAAGTTGAGACAACGCTAAATCAGATGCATCCAACAAAAACCCTAGGACCGGACGGCATGTTTGCTATTTTCTTTCAAAAATATTGGGGTATTGTTGGTAATGATGTCATATGCATGGTCTTAAATGTTCTTAACTCTGATATGTCTATGGTAGAGATTAATAAAACAAACATCACTTTGGTGCCAAAAAAAAAAAAAAAAAAACTCCACAAAAATGACTGATTTTAGACCTATTAGTCTTTGTAATGTTGTTTATAAACTCATATCTAAAGTGTTAGCCAATCGTTTTAAAAATATCCTTCCTCAGATCATATCTGAAAATCAAAGTGCGTTTCTATCTGGGAGACTTATTACTGACAATGTACTTGTAGCTTTTGAACTATGCACTATTTAGAACACAAAAGGAAGGTAAGGAAGGTTTTGTGGCCATAAAGTTGGATATGAGTAAAGCATATGATAGGGAGGAGTGGGGTTTTATTAAACAAGTGATGGAAAAAATGGGTTTTCATGAAAAATGGATAAAGTTGATCATGCATTGCATCACTTCTGTATCTTACTCTATTCTTGTTAATGGTGTTGCTTATGGTAGTATTACTCATACGAGGGGTCTCCGTCAAGGAGACCCAATTTCGCCTTATATCTTTCTTTTATGTGCAGATGGTTTTTCCTCCCTTATTAATGATGCTGCTAGAAATCACAGAATCAGTGGAGTATCAATATGTAGAGGCTGTCCTAAGATCACACATTTGTTTTTTGCGTATGACAGTCTTTTATTTTGCAAAAGCAAATAGTCAAGAATGCCAAAATCTCATTGATATCCTCCAGTTATATAAAGCTGCATCAGGTCAGAAAATCAATGTGGATAAATCTTCAATCTTTTTTAGTAACAATACCTCGGATGATAGAAGATGTGAAGTGTTGAATATATTGGGCCCTATGCAAGATACCCGCCATGAAAAATACCTTGGTTTACCCTCAATCATTGGCAAGACAAAAGTTGAAATTTTTGCTGAAATCAAAGAGAGGGTGGAGAGGAAATTATCGAGGTGGAAGGAGAAAATGCTATCAGTGGGTGGCTGAGAGCTCCTTATTAAAGCTGTTGCTCAAGCAATTCCAACTTACACGATGAGCTGTTTCTAGATCCCAAAGACTCTTTGTGATGAGATTGAAGCAATGATGAGAAAGTTTTGGTGGGGTCAAAAGGGTCAAAAAAAAAAAAATTGCTTGGGTTAGTTGGAAGAAATTGTGTAAGGCTAAGATGAATGGAGGAATGGGGTTCAGAAACCTACAGGCCTTTAACCTTGCTATGCTAGCTAAGCAAGGCTGGAGGTTGATTTCAAATCCTAACTCTCTGATAACCCAAATCTATAAGGCAAGATATTATCTGCATGGTGATGTTTTTCAAGCAAAACTTGGTGCCAACCCTTCTTATACTTGGAGGAGCATTTTCAATGGGTTGGAAGTTGTGAAAAGAGGTACTCGGTGGTGAGTTGGCAATGGTGAGAGGATTCTTATTTGGGAGGATAAATGGCTTCCTACTCCAACAACATACAAAGTTATCTCCCCCCCAAAGCCTTTTAATGATTATCCTAGGGTCTCGGCACTTATTGATAGGGACACGAGGAGGTGGAAAGATGATGTAGTGCGATCTTTATTCTTACCTTTTGAAGCAAGGACTACTCTGAGCATTCCTCTCAGCCATAGCTTTCCAGAAGACCAAATTATATGGGTGGGTAATAGAAATGGAGAATTCAATGTAAAAAGTGCTTATTATATTGCGGTTGGAGTGATTGATAAATTGGAGGAAGGTGAAAGTTCTTCGGGTGATTCTAGGAGGCCTCTATGGAGAAAAATATGGCACTTAAACATTCCTCCCAAGGTACGTATTTTTGCTTGGAAAATGTGTATGAATGCTCTCCCTACTTTTGTGAATTTGCAAAGAAAAGGTGTTAATATTTGTGACATTTGTCTGGCTTGTGGAATGGAGCCTGAATCGAATCTCCATGTTTTTGTTAAATGTGAAGTGGCTAAAAGAGTTTGGAGATGTTGGTTGGATTGTCCGGCTGACTGGGTGAATGTTAATATGGATATTGTAGATATTGCTATGGAAATTCTTGAATCTGGTACAGCCAGTGACTTGGAAATCTTTTTTGGGGTTGCTTGGGCTATCTGGCATAATAGAAATAAAATTGTTTTTGAGTCTTTAAGTCAGGCTCCTGATTATATTTGGGATTTTGCTAAAAGATATATTCTTGAGTTCAAAAGTGCATCAACAGCTTGCTCTCAAAGTTTGCCTAGGTTAGAAGGAAAATGGATAGCACCTCCTCTAGGTGTGTTCAAGATCAATGTTGATGGTGCTACATCGAAATATGGTAGAAACTCAAGTGTGGGAGTTGTTATAAGGGATGCAGCTGGTGATGTTCTTGCTGCGTGCTGTACATATCTTCAGGGTCAATACTCGGTAGAGCAAGTTGAAGCGCTGGCTATGGAGTGTGGCCTCCTTCTTGCAAAAGAGCAAAAGCTTACCCAAATAATCTTGGAATCTGATGCTCTAGTAGCTGTCACTAGCGTCACTGTTGCTGAAACTAGTGGCTGTCTTAGCCATATTTATCAGGGATTCATAGTTTGCTAGCTTCTTTTAGTAGCTGGAAAATTAAACATGTGAAAAGAGAATACAACAAGGCAGCTCATGAGCTTGCACAGAAGGAGGATCTCATGTCTGGAAGGGAGTTTGTCCTCCTATGGTGATTCATGTTATTCAGGAAGATGGTAGTTAAGTTGTACTATGTCGTGTTTTTCTTGTTGGCTTTGTTGTACTCTCTTTTCTATTTGGCAATGAGATTTCAGGTGTTTGCATTCAAAAAAGAAAAAGAAATTATGATTCTTTGCCAGAAGCCACGAGGCAACTACACATTGCATCCTAAACCTTTTTCACAAATGTGAGATCTTTCTTCTGACAAACTAATTGATAAGAATCAAACTTTGTTGAGTAAAACTGTAACAATAATTAAACACCTAGATAATAAATTATTTTTAGTTTTTTTTAATAAATAGAATAAATAAAAAAAATCAACAAAAAAGGACCCTCATCAGTCTCATGTTATAGATAGATATCTTTTCACACTTCAATATTTTTGTTTAAATTCCAACTTTTATCTCTTGAGTCGAATAATTAAATAACTATTTATTTATGGATGAAGTTTAACTACAAAATTACAACTTTACTTAATAAAATAAATATTACTATATATTTTGAAAATATAACTGTTGAATTACACGTTCTTTACACTCTTAATACACATGTCAAATTTTGTATCAATTGGATATTATTTACTATGTGATCTATAAACTTATATTTTATGCATAATTTTAAATTACAAAAATTTACAATTTAAACAATTTATTGATGACATAACTATTGGTCTTTAATTTTCTAAAAGTTTTGCAAGCATGAATGATATAAAAAGAAGATGTAATCCAATGGTGGATTTGTTAAAATTTACTTCCAATAAAAAAATATTGAGTAAGGTTGTAGTCTTAGGCTACAACCAAGTTTATAGCTAAACTTTGTCCTTTGTTTATATCTTCATAAAGCTATTATCAAAGAATAAGAATCAAAGTAAACATTGTAACTCGACCAAAATAAAATGCCAAAAATAGGATTTTTTTTTAATTTTAAAAATAATTCTTAATTTGAGAATATCTTTTAATACATTTTCAACATTGTTTTTAAGAGATGTTTGGCAAATAATACAGTAAATTCAATCTAGTTTGAATCAATCAAAAAAATAAGAATAAATTACCTTAACCTTTCTTGATATTTCACGAAATGACGCTCCATCAAACATCTCAAGAAATAAGAGGTTTGTATAAATGCATTAAATAAGTTCATAATGTTTCAAACTATGAGTTTTCTAATGAACCATTCCATATATTCTTAAAAAATTAAAATTCTTATCCACAGTATGGATGAAGGTTTGTGTATACAGACACCCTCCTCTTTAAGGTTTCTATAAACAAGCAAGAATCTTTTTGTTTTTTAAATGAAATATTTTGTTAAGAAAGTTAGATATGGATGTTGTAATAGAAATCTCAAGGGAGAAATGTCATTTTTACAAGAATTTGGAGGGAGTGTCTTTTTTTTTTTTTTTTTTGGGATAGAGTTTCAACCTATGACGTCCGCTCCTGATGATAACTTTTTATCATCAGACCAAGACACTAATCAGTTTTTTGGTGTAAGCGGAGATTGAACCCCAGATCTCTTATTTAATCATCAGAGACTTTTTTAGTTGAGCTAATTGAAACCTACAGTGTCATTTCAATATAATGTAAATCAACTTTGAATTATAGTTTTAGTTTATATGCTATTTGTCTAAACCATATACCAATCATATTTTTGTTTATCATAAAAAAAATGTGTACTATTTTTAATATAAAAATAACAAACTAAGATTAGTTTTTTGTATTTTACAAAATCGAATAAGCACAAAAAATAAACAAAAAATACTATTTATATGGTTGGTTCAACTATATGATTTGCTAAGAAGAATAAGAGCATTCACGTTGGACTTGCTAAAATTTTAGCTAAATTTAACTTTAAAATTGAGCCACTTTTCTACTTTAACTCATTTTTTACTTCACCTGCATCAAACTACTTCTTCTTCTTTTTTGGTTACTCTATTTAAATATTATTTATCAATTTATTCTATTTTATTTACAAATAAATTGGACAGTCAAGATCAACTACCATTCTATTTGCCTAGATTATGGGCCACTCGATGCAAAGATTATTCATCTCACAA
The DNA here is from genome assembly GCF_002906115.3 of Quercus suber. NCBI lineage: Eukaryota > Viridiplantae > Streptophyta > Magnoliopsida > Fagales > Fagaceae > Quercus > Quercus suber. The sequence goes on along the minus strand of NW_027069767.1, from coordinate 321,258 downwards.
CCAAATCAGCCACCCAATGACCAACTTGGCTCCTACGTACATGCCCAAACGATAGCCACCGCATAGTCAACTTAGCTATCTCATGCTTATAAATGATAGCCATCCTTAGGTCAACTTCGCCACCATATACCCAACGACAGCCATCACACGCATAATAACAGTCACCCATGGCTAACGATGACCATCCCATGCTACAGTTGCGAGAGAGAGAGATCCCATGCTACAGTTGTGTGTGTGTGTGTGTGTGTGTGTGTGAGAGAGAGAGAGAGAGAGAGAGAGAGAGAACAGTTGGAAAAATGGTAAAATATATACTTTGGTAAATTGCTGTGGTAGTTTTTTTTTTTTTTTTGAGAAGAGGTAGTAATTAGTTTTGATTATGCACTATACCTTGAAGTGTTTTTTAGGACCATATACGAGCTGAGCTGAGTATTAAACATTCAGACTTGTTCATTTAGTTTTATTTCGAGCATGGGTCAAAATCGAGATTATCACCAAACAAGATTACATGTTCAAGTTTGATTCAGTTTCTTATTGAACAAGCTCGAGCTTGTTTACAAGTTACTTGATTATCTTTCTTCTTTTTTTTTTTTTTTTTTTTTTAAATAAATTGGACAGTCAAGATCAACTACCATTCTATTTGCCTAGATTATGGGCCACTCGATGCAAAGATTATTCATCTCACAACCAAATCAGCCACCCAATGACCAACTTGGCTCCTACGTACATGCCCAAACGATAGCCACCGCATAGTCAACTTAGCTATCTCATGCTTATAAATGATAGCCATCCTTAGGTCAACTTCGCCACCATATACCCAACGACAGCCATCACACGCATAATAACAGTCACCCATGGCTAACGATGACCATCCCATGCTACAGTTGCGAGAGAGAGAGATCCCATGCTACAGTTGTGTGTGTGTGTGTGTGTGTGTGTGTGAGAGAGAGAGAGAGAGAGAGAGAGAGAGAACAGTTGGAAAAATGGTAAAATATATACTTTGGTAAATTGCTGTGGTAGTTTTTTTTTTTTTTTTGAGAAGAGGTAGTAATTAGTTTTGATTATGCACTATACCTTGAAGTGTTTTTTAGGACCATATACGAGCTGAGCTGAGTATTAAACATTCAGACTTGTTCATTTAGTTTTATTTCGAGCATGGGTCAAAATCGAGATTATCACCAAACAAGATTACATGTTCAAGTTTGATTCAGTTTCTTATTGAACAAGCTCGAGCTTGTTTACAAGTTACTTGATTATCTTTCTTCTTTTTTTTTTTTTTTTTTTTTCATATATAGTAAAATGATGATTAAAATTTTGAATCCTTTCACAAATTTTTACTACGAATGGTTTGTTTAATTATGTTATCAATATACTACAAATAATTATTTGATTTCATATAAACCTATTTACAAACTTATGTATTCCAATCTCAAGTCTATATGAGTCTATTTTTTATAGAACACTGCTATTAAAAAAAAAAAAAAACCCGCTAGTTCTCCCATCCATACACTTTGTTATAAATTAGTTATTGCAGCAAAAAACAACCGCTACAATAGGTTCCATATGGGAGCAATTATAAAAAACATTGTCGAAGGTATAAACATTATTGAATATTACAAAAATATTTTTATAATTAAATTTTCCCCTGAAAATTAGTAATATAACATGTTTGGAATGTTATTAAAATCCACATCTGAAAATCAAAGTAATAAAATAATTGCAGATAGTTAATAATATTGATCCAAATGAAGAAATAAAACTTTACAATTCGAAGTTTGAAATCACAAATAGCCAAATAAAAATATAAACAATATTTTTTGGTACTGTTGAGGACAAATTTTTCACATTACATGGCTTCATTTCATTGGTGACCTGCACCACGTCAACACTATCATGAATTTTGGAAAAATCCCTTCTAAAGCCCAAAAGAGCCCATATTTACACAAAAAGGCGTCAAAGCCCATAGTTTAAGCTCATAGCACATCATCTCATTTTTTTGGCTCATGATCCAAGCTCATGAGTCTCATTGGGGGGAATTTTGGGAGTAGTGGTTTGGAGGGCCAAGAAGTATGTTCAGTAAAACTCCAGTGATTCAAAGTTGATAAATGAAAGCATATTGCTTGGCATGTCTTCCCCAATTCCCTGAACTCTGACGGGTCAGTGTGCAATAGGTAACATTTGGTAAGCCTCTCATATCACATAACACTTAAAATGATAAAACTCTCCACACTTTTTACATAAAAATTAATGTTCATCATATAATATAAATTCAAAAATGTAATTATAGTATTTCATATAAATTGTATTATTATCATCTAAATCAATTCCAAGCACATGGCTAAATATATATTAATAAATCATATCTAGCATTAAGTGCTTTCCTTACTCTCCAAGATTTGGTTAAAATACAAAAAGACCATAATTACATCTCTAAAATTTCATCAAATATCAACTAACTAGTCTATTACTTACCAAAATTATATATGGATTAAACATTTAATTTTCCAAAAGAGAAAACTTAGCCAAAAACACCAACAACGGCTCCAACAGAGGCTGAAATAGCTCCAGCAAAAGCTGCAACAGCTCCAGCAAAAGTTGCAACAGCTTCTGCAGAAATTGCAACAGCTTCAGCAGGTTGACACATGTCCTAAAATGACATCACTTGCCCATTAATGCACAATCCCAGCAGTTTGCTGTCATACCCAAAAAAGTAAGGATCCCATAAAAGAAATCTTACAATTTTTAAGTTAAGATCTTTAGCCTCCAGCTGTAATACCAGAAATAGAAGAATCCCATAAAGATTATCTTACCATCTTTAACCAAACCATGAATTTAATGCCAAAGGATGCCATTCAGATGACATCATCCAGCTGTAACAACTATGACATAGCATTAAAGTCTCAAATTTTCTTCTTTTGGCTAAAAAACAAAAAACCATTAATGAAACCACTTACTTTGTCAAAGACTTTTCCTTATTTGCTAAATTTCCCTTCAACTAATTCTGATCTAGTTACATACTTGGATCTATATAAAGAGGACCAAGCCACACACCATTGGGGGGGGGGGGGGGGATCCATCTCTCTCTCATCCTCAACATTCTGAAACTCCATTCATTTTGCTACCATATCTCTAAACATCTCCATATCTTTCTTCACTTGCCTTACAAAAATATCACTTCTTAGATAACACCATTACATCACACCTATTACACCACACCATTACACACTATCCATCTCTCCCACACTTTAATATTCTGAAACTTTATCATTTTGTTGCCCAAAAACACTTCTCCATCTCATTTTTTATTTCTCATACAAAATCTCCCTTTTTACAAAGTAACATAACCCATGACATAACACAAAAAACCACTCCAGCAGCAGCTATAATCTCATGTATTTACTATATTTAACCTTCATATTATCTATCTCACACTTCCATATATTTTACAAACACATTCCTCACAAAATACTCATACATACTTCTCATATATTTTTAAACTCCATGTCTCACAAGGTATACATATACAAGATCCAAGTCTAACAAAGTATCTACATATAATTCCTATACATATTACAAACACCATATCTCACAAAATATATATATTTCTTACCATCTCCATACATCTCAAAACATATCAAACACTTTTCTAAGAACTTATTACTAAAAGTCTTTTCTCATGGAAGACATATATTTATAATGCTAAAAGCTCTTCTTATGAAAGACAAAAACTTATAATACTAAAAGTCATTCTCCTGGAAAGCAACATCACTCATATTTGACTAAAAACTAAAAGAGCATTACATGGGAAAAGTCATTTAAGTGCATGATGAAAGGGGATAAACTTAACCAACCTATCCACACGGCTGGACATATTCTCTCTCCCTCCAGTTGTACCCATTTTTCCTCTTCAATCATGAAGTCACCATGGAAGGACTCATAATATCATATTGTACCGCTGAACTCTTTTTATCGTGCTGCTGAAATGTCATAAGTCCACTGCTATTCTATGGCTGGAGATACAAACTGTCAAGATAAGTCAAAGTCTCTCTATATTCAAGGTTACATTATTAAGTTCATGTTAATTCATTGTTATTGCACTGCTGGATACAAGTTACTTTAATATTATCTCACTATTCAATAAACATGATCTCACTAATACTTCATTAATGAACACACATATTAATAAATTGATTTACCACGTTGCACATATATTTATTGGAAATGAACTACCATTGGACATATATTATTTGGACATAGACAATTGCTGGACATACTTTATTATGTTAAACATGAATCATGAACCGCAGCTGGATATGGACTATTGGACTCATCCCATTATTGGACATTTGATACCTAATTAATTATTTTCTAATATTGGACATCACTTAATATACATAATGATAACGTATCAACTCACCATTTAATCAAAGCTATCATGCTAAGCATATTATTTATTTATTTCAACCATTATCATGATTCTAAGACTTAGGGCATTATCTATTTTGTAGGCTTAAAAATACACCAGAAGCTATTGGTCTATGCGGCCCAATGTCAAGTTCTGGGTTGAACTCTCCAAAACAAATCCGGGTTTATCGAAGTCACACTTCTGGTAGAAGACATGTGGCTAAGTGCAAAAAATCGCCCCCGATAGGTACTAAAGATAAGACATGGATAAAATAATTGTAGACAACCTACAATAAAAACCAAGACTATAAATATTCCCTTTGAAGTATGCCAAAAGTCACTCCAACAATGAAACTTAGTCTCCGTTTATATTCCAATGTATTGTCTTAGTTTCCTGGAATACAATAAACCATATATTTGCACTAGTGAAAACTATATATATATATAGGTAGATCTTAGAGAATGTATCAAATGGCTATTGGAAAAAAAATGATGACAAATACAAAACTTCATAACTTCTCACGTGCATTATTTTTATTGTATTACCTCTAAACCAAGAGTCAACAAGCTCAGCATAATCTTGGCGATTTACTATATTTGGAGCCTCAGCCACTATTTGTGTTTCAATTTTTGACTTATCAAAGTGCTTTGCCTTCAAATCATGCTTCTAATTCCTCCATTGATCACCCAATCTCTTTAAAGTATGACGCTTGATTATGCCTCTTGCAATCTCATCTTGGCGGATGTCAAACTTTGCCTGAAACACAAATACATATAAATAAATAAATAAATAAATAAAACCATAACCAAGCATTCTTTCTCCAAAAAAAAAAAAAAAAAAAATCTATGTAGAAGCATTGAAATTCTAGAAAGAAGTATAATATATGTTACTAAAATTTTAATCTCAATGATATTCCAACAATTTTCTTTGTAGTCATTTGGAATCGTACGCCAACTAACAACATTAATAGGACATAAGTGAGGCTTCCTTGCAACAATCTTTATAAATTGATTAAACATATGTTTTCATGTTCAATAGGCTAGAAATAACAGTCAAAAGACAACTTTACCTTATTTTTAGGGGGCAAAATTCATATGTCATACATACTTGTTATTCCACGTATCGTACATATACTTTATATATGCACAAAAAAAAATGTAGTCAACACCACAATCATACTTTTAATTAAGTGTTACAAGCTACAAAGACTAAAAACATAAGTAATCATATTCATTGGTAGCTATAATTTGAAATTTTACTTCCATATATTCTTCGTAGAGCCCTTGGTTGATTAGTTGATGGGTCAAGTGAATGATTAGGCAGTGATATGGGTTTAGGGTCATGTGATTGACCTTGTGGTTGGGATTGATTTTCAACCTTTACTAAATAAAAACATTCCATTGTCATATCTATTGTGCATTGGACCTTTACCTATGTTCTCTCTCTTCAAAATTATGCATTATTTTTTGTTTTTACTAAAGGTTTTATAGGTGCCCAACAAAAGTCCCCAATGGAATTGTAATAATATTCATGGGGAAAAAAAAAACTAATTGCTCCCAACTAAATTGTTGAGAGTAAATTAGTGTGAGAGGATAATAATCATAGTCCAAGAATTGTTGTTAAGTGTGCCAAATGGTTGTATTAGGCTCATAGAATTATTAATTGTATTTTTTGATGTCCCAAAGAGAAATTTTGGTTTTTATTTTTTATTTTTTTTATTTTTTTTTTATTTTTTACAAAAGAAATTTAGTAATTAATCCGGCAAAAAGATTAATTTTCACAAATATTTGATTAAATTAGTATATATTTATAAATCACATGCACATATTTAAAGTCAAATTAAGTCTCAATTCAGTCATTACTCATTTTATTAAAAAAATGATAAATCTCAATAGATCATAAACTGCATAAAAAAAATCTAATCAAATAACTAATGTTGATACCGTATTTTGTCTGCCCTCGATTTGCGTGCTGAAACCCGAAAAATCCAAAAATATCATTTTCTCTCTACAGGGCCATGAGAACATCTAGAACGATGTGGCGCAACCCATTTAGGCATCGGAGCACTCGAAGTACCTTTTTTTGCTAAAATGACCAAAATGCCCCTTGTCAACCCTAGGTTTGATCGAAGGTCAAACGAGGTCCAAACTTTCACAAAACAACATTTTTCACAGTTGCACTTCAAACCCAAGCTTGTCCAAGATTTTTAGTCACTTTAACCAAGTTTGACGAAGTTTGACCCAAGTTGACTTTGGGTGGGCCTAAAAACCTTAATTTTGATCCGGCCGTCGAAATGGGTTGAAACCAACGTCATTACGAAGATTATCAAACTCTCATTTCAACAACTATTTATGGGTTGAAATCGGAGTTAGAACAACCAAGATATCACGAAAACTAAGATGACACGCCAATTAATGCACCGCAAACTTTCGAGAGCCATAACTTTTGATCCGACCGTTGGATTTTCAAGATCCATACATTTTTAGAAACAGAAAGTCAATATCTTTCAAGGGGTGCCAAGATCCATTTATTTTGGGGCCTTTTGAGGCCTCCGCCACCTCGAAAAACACGCCCAAGGCTATAAATAGCCCCAGGCAACCCATAGATAGGGAGGACACTTTTTTTTTTTTCTCCTGAAATTTGCCTTTTGCCCAGCCTCTCTATAAGTTTTTTCTCTCTTCCAAACACCAAAAAACACCCAAAACACACATCAAAGCTTCTTGATTCTTCTCTCTTCACCAAAAACACAAAGTAGTGTTCTTATATCCAATCTTCCTTTCCTTGGTTCTACACTTTGGATTTGAGGTTTAGGGGTGTGGATGTAGCTTTTCTAACTATCATCCACACCCCTAACCTTCTAAATCTTTTTCTAGCTTTTATTTTGCTTTTATGCCTTAATAACGTGATTTATTGCTTTCTTTAGCATGTTTCTTTGCTTTCTTTGTGTCTCTAGCTTAAATCTCCATGATTTTTATGCTTTTTGCCATGTTTCATGCTTAGATCTACATCTTTACATGCTTATATGTCTAGATGTACATGTTTTCCTACGTTTTATGCCTTTTTTAGCTCTAGGATGACGTTAGGGTTACATGCTCACATGCTTGTATGACATTGTTGGCTATGCCTTGCTTGGATCTATGTGTCTTACGTGTTTATTTCCATGCTATATGGTTAGATCCTTGTCTTCACATGCTTATATGCTTGGATTCATGTTCTTCCATGTTTATGTGCTAAGTTTCTACATGTTTACATGTATGTTTTTATGCCTATATGTCTAGATCTATGTTCTCATATCCTTGTACGCTGGGATCTATGTTCTCTATATGCTTTATGCCATATCTCATACGCTTGTGCATTCCATGCCATGTTTGCATGCCTAGGCCTAGGCTATGTTTGTCATGCCATGTGCTATTGTAGCCCTTTTGTCATTTTGTCTTTCTTTATTATGTTTTAGCCTATTGGTTATGACCTAATCTAGACCCTGTGGTCTTTGTTATCGTCCATATACCTTGGCCCATATCAAAGGGTTTGAATCCCCCCATTTTGCATGTCTATGCTCATTTGCTTCCATGCTTTATGCTCGAGTTAGCCTCTCTTGTTATAGGCTTTGCCACGCTTGGTGCCCTTAGAGGGGTTGTGGTTGTGTGGTTACACCCAACACCCACGAGGCCTCGTTTGGGTGTAACCACTTGGGATGCATCTTTGGATGCCGAGTTGCTTCGTGCGTGCCCTTCCCTTTCCCGCTCTGTGCGATGATATGATTACCATGCTTGTTATGCCACCTGTTGGCTTTCTTTGCATCTTTACACGCTTGCTTACATGTCCATGCATGAGCCTTGCTTGCTAGTGTGTTGTCCATGCTTCAACACAATGAAGTTATGGACATTCGATCCAAACCTACATTTGTCACTTGTGAACACCACCTTTTGTGTGCTTTCTTGCTTGTTTGCCCTTTTGTTTATGGGTTTGCTTTCTCACATACTATGCTTGCCATGTCTATCATGTTTATCTGCTTCATGCCCCTTTCATATGCTCTTTGCGCATTTTCCTTCTGTTGCTTGGTTGTTGGTTTCTTGTCTTTGCCTTTGCATGTACACACATGGAACGGGAATGCTTGGAGCTAGGGCATGGTCTCCCAGGCGCAAGCAAAAAGGGCGTAGACACGAGCATGTCAATATGAACTGAGTGACGATATCCAGTAGGTTTAGGGGTTTAGTTTTTCCCATTTGGTTATTTACTCCTTTAAACACCTCTCTTCCTCTTTCCTTTCTCTCTTAGATGGGTTGTATTAGGTATATGATGCTGTGTACCATTCGTCCTCATCTCTAGAGTATGACAACCCCTGTTTACTTTCCTGCACTTATATCTTGGGCCATGCTCTAGGGATGTAGGCATTTACTTTCCTGCTCTGCGTGCTTGCATTGTGCATGATGTATGTGTGTGTATATATATATATATATATACCTACTTGCCCCTTTCGATGTGATTGTCACAATTCATGTCACCTAAAGAGAGCGTTGCCTAATTTCCACTGCGAAAGCTAGGTGACATGTCGTTGGATTTTCACCGTGGAAATCTGGCATTTTGCTTAAATGCCATAGGAAAGCATAGATTGGGACCACGCCATTTCAAAAGCCAAACCTCAAAGCCCCCATGTATGAAAAGCCTCGAAAACCAATACTGAAATCATGTTTTTTACTGCTAATTTTTGAAAATTAAGATTTTATCAAAACAAAAAACTGTCCTTAGACAGACATTGTAGAGTGCCTAACACCTTCCCCACAGGTAACCAAACTTCTAGACCTAAGAATCAAAATTTTTTGCCATCCACATTAGATTAGGAAAAATGCCATTTTTCTTAACCTAGGATTAGTAAGAAAATCAACTAGAAATAGCCAATAGGTGACCAATCACACCTTAGAAAAAACCCAATGATTGGTGGCGATTCCACTTACCTTTGGTAATCACCTAAAATTTGGCTCAAATTCCTGCCATAACGCCAAAGGTAGACTTACCTTCCTCCATCGAGAGAGAGAGAGAGAGAGAGAGAGAGAGAGAGAGAGAGCACCCAAAGCTCTGTGCGAACAACACCATATATACACATTTCGAGAGGGGCCCTCCAATGGGGCCCTGCGCGCGTGGGAGCTGTCACCATGGTTGGTGGTCAAATGAGGGCCTGCGATGATGGCAGCGGTTTTTCCGCCCCGTTCCGATCAAGGTCGGGTGTCAACAACTAATTAAATTTTTTTATTTTATTTATAATATAAATTATATATTTTTATTAAATTTAATAAGCTTATTTAAAAAATCATGATACTTACCCGGGAAATAATGGTTAAAACCCATACATGGAGTCACCCTTCAGTCTTCACTCTCTTAGATTTCGAGAAAATAGCAATCTTTCTAAGAAAATTGTAAAAAATTCCAAGAGATTAAGAAAATTGATAATGAGAGAGAGAAAAAGAGAAAGGCCTGAGACTAACCTTTGGGTTGTTGGTACTTGTTATGACTCCTTCTGCAAAAGTTTTTTTATTTCTTCTTTTTGGTTTTTGTTTTTTTTTTTCATAAAAAGACTAGAAACTTCTTGTTTTCTCCTTTGTATTTTTTTAGGTAATTAGTGATCGGCCACAAATTGAATGACCCATTGTGATTAAACCAATTTATTAATTAGTCAAGTTATTAATTAATCAATTTAACATGCAAATATATGGAAGCACAAACAAATCACCAAAAACTAAATATGCAGCGGAAATTGAAGACACGATGATTTGTTTACGAATGGGGAAAACCCTTGCGGCAAAAACTCCACCGGGTGATTTTCAGGTTACCACTCTCGAAACTTCACTATTATCAAATCAAGCGGTTACAAGTAAAGGAATCCCAAGTACCTTACCAACCTACAGTTGAATCCTTACCCTAATACTCAATTAAACTTGATCTGTAGTGACAGTTCCCCCTTTGATGCACAGCTCCCAAGTACGTGACTAACCAATGTGCAGATCCCAGTATGCGACTTTAAACACCAACTTAGAAGAAGAGGTTAGCTGCAAAGTTCTTCAGTTCATCCTACACGATGAAGATCAGGAAGATGCTTGGTCACAAAACCCTTTGGTGCAAATACACAACAACTTCTTTGGAGAAGATGAACTAGGTCAAGAACTTCGTCTTTGATCACAAATTGCTTGAACAGAGTTTGCTCAATGCTTTTGCAACTTATGTATATTTTGACGGCTCTTAAAACAATCCTTTTATATGTTTAGGGTTTGGAGAAAAGAAGGTCCAAAAGCATATTCACAGATCCCAAGAAATCATATCAGAAAATCTAATTTTATAAATCTCAACAGATGGCAGGTGTCGAGGAGCTATCAAGCAGGTGTCGAGCTTTAATGAAATTGCACTTCAGCTTGTTTTTCTTGAACAAACTTGATGACTTCAACACTTGATCTTGAAACCTTGTTTCTTGAAGTATTAAAAACACCTAAAACTACCCAATTACAAGTAGAGTGCGTTTTGTTAAACGATTAGCTAATTTAAATAAGTAAGTGACATAAATTCTTAACAAGTGAAAACATATATGTCCTAACAATCTCCCCCTTTGGCAATCTGTGACAAAACCACAATAAACAAATGAACATATGAGAGAAGTCATAAATCACTCAACTCATATTCACTTGTTGAATACAATAAAATCTATCCTAACACAAACTCCTGAAAAATTTTGTAAGAAGAGAGTTTATGGCAAGTAGACTTTGACAACCTGTATTTCTGAAACACTTTAAACAAAACTCATCAAGGCATCTTGTATGAAACAGAAATAATAGATTGCATACACGTATAATGAACATGTGTATAAAGATAGAGAAGAAACAACACATGAAGAGAGAGATGAAAGAAACATACATCCACATACAGAGAGAAAATAAGTACAATGTATGTAAAACTGGTCACAAGACCTCATATACAAGATCAATGTATCTATAAAGAATATAAAAGAAAAGATACATCAAAACCTCATTACATCGCTCAAATATCAACACTCCCCCTATCAAAAATGTCCTATACTAACTCTCCCCCTAAGATGACTACTATCATAACCTAAAACTACTTCCCCTTTTTGTCACGAGTGACAAAGGGTAGAGTGTCATGTAGACATCTCATCAGTAGAGCTAGCATCTCCATCATCATCATCCGAAGCGTCATCGTCATCACCATCATCATCATCATCCTTAGAGATAGAAGCTGCTGGAGGAGGTGGTGAAGGAGTAGCCTCAGGAACAAATCCACCCATGGTCGCCTGTCGTCGTGCAATACGACCAACACGAACATTCACATGATACAACTCAGAGAAGAGTGTATCGAGGCGAGCATCCATGCGCTGCAGCTGCGCCATGATATCTCCGAGAGATACATCGCCCATAGAGGAAGAAGGAGCAGATGTAGATGGAACAGATCTGGATGGAGCTGAACGGGAGGGAGGAGTGGAATCCGTCTGTCTCGACCTAAACTGAGCCTTACTACGGTTTACGGTAGCGACATCTATGGCACAGATATGTGTGAAGTGGTCGGACACAAGAAAAGGGATAGAAAAATGGCGTAAGATCCTCGTGATAGCGGAAAGAAAGATGAGCTTATCACGGGACGCCGAATCTAAATGAACATCTATGATAGAAAGGATGAAATGAGAAGGAAAATCTATAGTAAGATGCTTAAGAAGAGATAACAAAAATCGAGCATGAGGCTCTATGACGGAGTTGTAGTGAGAGAGTGGATGGAGTACAAAAGTCATCACCACGTTTAGGAATCTAGGACCTTTAGCAAAAGGTTTACATGATGTATACTGATGCTCACCCCAATCAACGGGGCACTGACAAAATGCAGAAATGAGCTCATCTTTGGACACAGTCCTTAGACGCTCACAAGAAGGATAGTCAGGAAACTCTATCCTAGGAACCCTAAGCACATCTGCAACTAGCTGCGGTGTGACAAGAATGCATGTACCTTGAACGCAAGTGAAAAAGAGAGGTACTGAATGATCGATACCATGCATATTAGAGTAAAACTCCTAAATAAGCATGAGAGGACATGTGACTGAGACAGCACACAGTGACTCCCATCCCCTACTATGAATGACAGAGGGAAGGTCAGTGTCGGCGAAGTTCGCCAAAATGACTTAGCATTCCGAATGAACACCTCGTCTAGAAAAGTTCTCTGAAAATGCCTTATGGGCATCACCATCACGGAATCGAAGATTTAGGAGAGCATAATTAGAAGATGAAGAAGCTCCAGAACGCAGAGGGTTCCGAGTCAGAGTGGATTTACGCTTAGGTGCCATAGACACTACTAACGTAAATAGAATGAGAAGGAGACAATCAGAAAAGTCCCAAAACAGTTCACATATATCAAATATATTGAACAATGAGTACGTATGCATGGGGAATGCATGAATATGTGACATGCAAATTAAAAAAACATCATGAGCTCAGCCCAATCCAAGCCTACCAGCATACAAGCAGAAAACACACATCTAAATGCATGAAAATACCATTCTAATGCACATGAAATGCAATGTATGACATTTTGAACACATTTAAGTGAAAACCCAACCCAAAATTTCAAGAAAAACTTAATAATTTTGAAAAACCCCAAAACCTAAGATTCAAAACATGAAATGCATGAAAAAGGAAGGAAAAAGAGATCTTACCAAGTGATTTGAAGCAAGGAATGGCCAAAAATCACGTGGGTTGGAGATTTTGAGTGAGAAAAAGTGGTTGGGGAGATGAACGGCCGCAGACAGATCGAGAGAGATTGAGAAAATGAAGTGCAGATCGCGACAGAATCTTAAATAGAAGCTTCAGTAATTCTCAACAGCTGAGGTGTCGAAAGGTATCGAGGAAGCTGTTAAGGTAGGTGTCGAGGAAATGGCCTACGACAGCTGAAGGTGTTTAGAGGTATCGAGGAACAACAACCATTTTCAAGGAACAGAAGCTCGATCGATCAACAAGGTATCGAGCAGATAGGAACTTTCTTGATCGATCCATCAGGTGTCGAGATTGCGATAAGAAAAAGGCTTGAGAAGCTCGACAGATAACAAGGTATCGAGGAGGTGTTGAGCCAGCTTTTAAAAACAGTTTTTCAAGAAGAGAAAAACACAGATATGAATGCAATCCAACATGTACCTCAACTAATGATCCACTCAACATATTAAGCTCTCAAAATCATCTCTCAACAAACATTTTAAGCACATGGATCCTCAAAAATACACACACACACACTAAACAAGTCTAACTAATTTTATTTTTCAAAAACAAGTCAAGACAGTTTAGTGAGCATACATTAGCACATGTAAACACTTGAGATGGCCAAATCACATTGTACCTGCACATGTATCAAAAGTAGCAAAGAATATTGCGTGTTGTGTGTGAAAAACATCACAAGATTGCATATGTGTATACATGTTATGATGATCTGAGATATGAGAAAGTAACTTTAACTCACACATAATCATAACTATTTGATGGGGACTATCACCTTCGAGGTACATCCTATAACTCCCACATCTCCTGGAATACACGCTTGCAACTATATTTAAAGCATTTTTAATCTTTTTGCTTTTTATTTTCTTTGCATATTTTCTTTCATTTTAGCATACCATACATGGGCATATAAAAGAGAGAAAAGAAATATCCAAGATGTTAAGCATTTGACATCGCACTTTTGCTATGCTGAAGCATACGAATGTCTTTGACACTGCACTTTTGCTATGCTGAAGCATACAGGTGTCATATTATGATTGGTGGGCAATAGTGGTGAGATGGTTATTTATGTATTTCTCTTAGGATTTTCTAGTCCTACCCGTCAAAAAGAGTGATACGAGTGTTAAGTTTAAGAGATAACTTAATCTTACTCATCACAAACAAAAGCCATAAAGCTCACTTGCTTAGTTGTGCATAGAGATGCTCATCTAAGCTACAAGAGATACAAAGTTTAGAAAACTCTATTTCATTGGCCATCCAAGGTACATAAGTACCAAAGTACACAAAACACACACTGTTTTTGTATTTTTCTGATTTTTTTTTTCAATTTTTATATCAAAAAACAAAATAAACAAAACTGAAAGTAAACTCACAAAAACATGTTAAACAAAGTAAAGCATAAAACTAGACTGACTCAATGAAAATGCAAAACACACAAGCAATGCAACAAACAAGAAAAACAAGAAGAGAGAAGAAAGTGGTAAAATCACTTAGAGTCCTTTTTCTTCCACACCTTGGAAGAACCTTTCCTTTGATTAAACCCTTGAACCGGCGGTGAGGGGGAAGAATTGAAACCATTTAAGTTCAAAAGGAACATGAAGGCTTTAAGAAGATCACCAAGAGGAGCAAGAAAGGATTGAAGCTAATTCTGGTTACTAGACGCTATCATGCCGTTGCTCTGTTGAGTGGCTAGCCACTTATAGCAATTTGGTTGAGTATGACCGGCAGGTCCACAATGATGACAGAGATGCTGCTTCTTTTGTTTAAGCTTTTGAGAGTTAGCCTTCTTAGCCCTAGGGTTTTTAACATCTTTCTTATCCTGTTTAGGGAGTGCTCCTAAAATAAATTTACTATTGTCTAAGTTCTTACTAGCTAATTCAGTTTTATCATCAGTGTTTTCAATATTAGTGTTACAAGCAGGAGAAACAAAAATAGTAGCACTAGTAGAAGCAATATGAGAGGAAGAAAGACCATACCCTAAACCTGTTCGATCCGAAATAGATTTCTAGATGTTGAGCATCTCATCAAGCTTTGCACTTAAAGTCCTCTCCAGTTAAGCTCTGACTTGAAACAGCTCCGCTTCAAGTTTCTTGGTCTTCTCAGCCAAGAAATTGTTCCCAAACCTCAGTACTCCAATAATTTGATTCGCCTCATTAAACTTTGTAGACAACTCTTCACGATCAAGTTCCACATCACTGAGCTTCTTGGTGGCCAGATTATACAATTTCTCATGCTTCTCAGAGAGCTTGTAAAGCTTCTCATAGGCTGAATGGATATTATCTTGATCATCCATCTTCTCGAATTTGGACTCCACCAATTCTTATCCTTCGTCCACTTCTTCAACAATCCCTTCAGTAGGATTGATTGTGGTAGTGAAGGCATTTAAGATTCCGTCATCCTCATTGTCGAAATCATCTTCGGGCTCAGTGTCACTCAAGGTTGCAGTAAGTGCCTTACTCTTCCCAATACTTTTGAGATATGTAGGGCATTCATGTTTCATGTAACCAAAACCATGACATCCAAAACATTTTGGTCCTGCCGGAACAGTGTACTGACCGCCTTCCTTAGCATCCTTTTTCCCTCTGTCTTGCACCTTAGACTGGAAAGAACTGGATTGTCTGCGGTCCTTGTCGAAGCTCCTTCCATCGGCATTCTTCATAAACTTCTAAGATATGTAGGGCATTTATGCTTGTGAGATATGTAGGGCATTCATGCTTCATGTGACCAAAACCATGACATCCAAAACATTTTGGTCCTGCCGGAACAGTGTACTGACTGCCTTCCTTAGCATCCTTTTTCCCTCTGTCTTGCACCTTAGATTAGAAAGAACTGGATTGTCTGCGGTCCTTGTGGAAGCTCCTCCCATTGGCATTCTTCATAAACTTCTTGAACTGCCTTGTAATGTAGGACTTCATCTTGGAATCTTCATCATCTGAAGACTCATCTGTGTCACTGTTCTTTGCATTCAAGGCTATGCTCTTGCCTTTACCCGACTTGCCAATCCTAGATAATCTTATCTCGTAGGTCTGCAAGTTTCCAACCAGCTCAGTTAAAGGAATCTTATCAATATTCTTTGATTCCTCTATAGCAGTAATCTTTGCATGGAATCTCTCGGGTAGAGATCTGAGCACCTTCCTTACAATCTTAGGTTCAAGGGTGGTTTCCCCAAAATTGAAGGCTAAGTTTACTATGTCCTTGAGCTTGTCATAGAACTCATCAAACGACTCATCCTCCTCCATCTTTATTTCTTCAAAGCTTGTAGTGAGTCTTTGAAGCTTTGAATCCTTGACAGCCTTTGTACCCTCATAAGTTGTCTGGAGGATGGTCCATGCTTCCTTTGTAGTTTCAGTAGAGGATATCTTCTTGAACTCCTCATTGGTGACTGTGCTAAATAGGACATTCGATGCTCTGCTGTTGACGTTTGCCGCCTTGATCTTGGTATCATTCCAATCGGCCGGCTCTTCTTTTGGCTTAGTCCAGCCAATCTCTACAGCTTGCCACACCTTCTCATCTAAAGATTGCAAGAAAGCTCTCATGCATACTTTCCAGTATGCATAGTTAGTGCCATCAAATAAAGGAGGTATGATTAATGACTGTCCTTTATCCATGACAAACAGGGGTTAATGGATCAACACAGCAAAGATTAAACCTAATCAGAGTGTGCCTGCTCTGATACCACTTGATTGGCCATAAACTGAATGACCCCTTATGATTAAACCAATTAATTAATTAGTCAAGTTATTAATTAATCAATTTAACATACAAATATATGGAAGCACAAACAATTCACCAAAAACTAAATATGCAGCGGAAATTGAAAGACACGGTGATTTGTTTACGAATGGGGAAAACCCTTGCGGCAAAAACCCCACCGAGTAATTTTCAGGTCACCACTCCCGAAACTCCACTATTATCAAATCAAGCGGTTACAAGTAAAGGAATCTCAAGTACCTTACCAACCTACAGTTGAACCTTTACCCCAATACCCAATTGGACTTGATTTGTAGTGACAGTTCCCTCTTTGATGCACGGCTCCTAAGTATGTGACTAACCAATGCGCGGATCCCAGTACGCAACTTTAAACACCAACTTAGAAGGAGAGGTTGGCTGCAAAGTTCTTCAGTTCATCCTACACGATGAAGATCATGAAGATGCTTGGTCACAAAACCCTTTGGTGCAAATACACATAAACTTCCTCAGAGAAAATGAACTAGGTCAAGAACTTCGTCTTTGATCACAAATTGCTTGAACAGAGTTTGCTCAATGCTTTTGCAACTTGTGTATATTTTGACGGCTCTTAAAACAATCCTTTTATATATTTAGGATTTGGAGAAAAGAAGGCCAAAAAGCATATTCACGGATCTCAAGAAATCAGATCAGAAAATTTGATTTTATTAATCTTGACAGATAGCAAGTGTTGAGGAGCTATCGAGTAGGTGTCGAGTTTTAATGAAATTACACTTCAGCTTGTTTTTATTGGACAGACTTGATGACTTCAACACTTGATCTTGAAACCTTGTTTCTTGAAGTATTAAAAACACCTAGAACTACCCAATTACAAGTAGAATGCGTTTTGTCAAAGGATTAGCCAATTTACATAAATAAGTGACATATGTTTTTAACAAGTGAAAACACATATGTCCTAACAATTAGAAACTACTTTATCTTTTTTTAGTGATCATTGAGCAGCTACATGGTTTTTTTTTTTTTAAACATGGCGGGCAACTAAAATTTTAAGATAAAGATAAAGAAGTGGCAGGTAAATCTTAAAGAATTAAAAACTAAGATAAGAGGGCTAACCATGGCTAAGGAGCTTGGGGTGAACAACCTTCTGGTTGAAATGGATGCCTTGAGTGTGGTTTTGCTTTTAAATAATAACACTGTCAATTTGGTAATGGAACCTCTGCTAACTGATTGCAGGAACCTACTTCAATCCTTCCCCAACAAAAGGGTCATCCACACGTTCTGTGAAGCCAATCAATGCGCAGATGTGCTTGCCAGACTTGGAGCAAATTCTGATCCTTCTTTTGTTGTTTTTGTGAACCCACTGCCTGTGGTGGCTTACCTTTTGGCTTTTGACTTATCTGATATGTATTGTAACAGACTGATATTTTCCTAGCTGTTTAATTCAAAGCTCCAGTTTACCAAAAAAAAAAAAAAAAACTAAGAAAAGATAACCAGCTAAACCTTTTCACATGAACGCATGTGCCATTGCCACTTTCCTTTTTTTTTTTTTTTTTTTTTTTTTTTTTTTGGGCCACTTTATTGAGAAAAAAAGTAAGTCTCTTTTAAATTTGGCAGGATTAGAACCTACCCTCTGGTAGTTAATTTATATGTCATGACCAGTGGGCTTGATGCTTAGTCCACACATGTTCCTATATGGAAATATCTTGTGTGTCACGCACAAAGACCCTACCACATGATTTTCGCCTTACCAATATGGGGATATACCCAAGATCTCGGTGACATTAACTCCAGCTCCTCCCTATAAGGAAAACTCCTATATTCCCGGGATCTAGGTCTCCTCCACATCATTATATAAACAACAAGTTTTCTCTTTCCCAAGGTACACAAAAAAATCCCTAGCTCTCTCATCATAGAGTTCTTAGAGATTTCTCATTCACTAACTTAGCCTTTGGAGAGTCTTTGCTCGGCACCCCACCGGTGTTCTTTGTTTGGTTCTTGGTTTCTTGTTCTTCACATATCCATTGGAGCATTCAAGGACGATCAGCTTATTGACGATTTTTGTGCATCATCAATATGCACTTTTGAATCCCCCAAAAAACAATCATGATCTATTATTCGTCCAAACTAGAGAGTCTTGAGGTCTTATAACATTCAAAAGGATAGACTTGATAATTGAAGCTTAAAATAGGTAGAAAATAGTTTCAATGAGAAATTATTTCCATCTTGGCGAATTGGAGGTTGAATCAATTAAATCAGATATTGTAGCTTTCTCAGGTAGAATCTAGAAAGTATGGACCCTTCATTTGGGGTATCAAACCCATACCGTATTAGGAAAAGGTTTCTCTCCAAAATAGTTTGGAGAGAAACCCTTCAAACTTCACCAATATCTTTTTATTTGATGTGAGTTTTGAAAATCTAAATTGGATTACATTTTCTTATTATANTGAAAATCTAACTGCTGGATTGCATGTTCTTATTATATTTTCCATGATTGAAAAATTTCAAGAATATCAAATATTAATAGCGATATCATCAATCAAATGTTTAAATTTCAAATTTTTGTTATTTAAAACTATGTATAAAAATTAAGTTTATCGATCAAATACTAAATAATATCCGATTTGAATGAAATTTTACTTGCATATTAAAGACATAAAAAACATGAAATACAACGTTTAGATTTACAAATTTCACATCCAATAAAAAGATATCAGCAACGTTTGAAAGGTTTCTCTCCAAACTAGTTTAGAGAGAAACCTTTTCTACCATATTTAGGTGTCATTTTGGTGTCATTCTTGCTCTATCATGTTATACTACAATTGAAAATTTTAAGAATTCACTAAAAATATGATAATAGATAAATATTATTGTATGAATATCATCATCAAGTTTTATTCTATTCATTTTAATGATATCAAAAAAAATTTGGGTACATATCTAATATTAGACTAAACAACGTTTATTTAACAATCAAAGTGTAAAAGATGATAAGTTCTCTTCAACAATATATGTGTGTGAATGTGTTTTGTTCCTAAGGTAGAATAGAACGTGGGAAGAATGCTCTCTGACCTTGAGTAGTTGTTCCAATCCCTATCTACATCCAGAGCCAATAGATCATGTCTTTTTGGACACTTATTGCCTTGATCAGGTATTTACTACGACTAGGTACAAATCAAAGTTCACTTATCACATGAGTTATTATTGGATTTGGGGCCCAGCTTTTAGGACAATGTCGATGTTAGTAGTTTGGTCAGTTAACTAAATTTGTTTATATATATATATATATATATATAATACACCTATATCTCACCATGTTGCACTTAGCCTTACAATGGTCGAAACTCATGGCGACAACTCAACAATAAGGACAATGGAGTTCGAACAGTGGAATTTGCCCACCTCCATATAATTATGTTATTGTTTATTTTATACCAATAATTTTAATCAAAATAACAAAATTATCATATTATTAGATTTTTATAATGGTCATTATAAATGATTTATAATTCAAAAACCCATAGTTGTACTGTCATTTATTGTTACAAAAATTGGTTATTCACTATGTGGGGGGAAAAAACCCAATCTAACGTAGTGGGCCTAAGGCCCTATTTAAGGATTACTGTGTGTCCGAAGAGAAGGAACCGGTTGAGATGAAGTCCATCTGGAAGAAGGATACCTGGAAACGAAGGAGAAATACAATCCAAAGAGGTCACCAGCGGTCTGAAGAGGTCTTACTCCTTAGATACGAATAGTATTGATTAATCAAACGTGTGGAAGGTTCGAATGATCTTCCTAGCAACCCCAATGATAAAAATAAGCTCTGAGTATATCTGGAGACGATAAGAATGAAGAAATATCTAAAGGAAAAGCTGCTACCACCGTATTAAATGCACTGCAACAACTTTTCTGTCTGCATTTATGTGGAGAAGACCCCTGAACAATGTAACCTCAGCTACTGCCACTCACCAAAAGCTAAAGAAGATACATGACATGACATACACTCAAGTAGGTATCCAGATGAAGAACAAGTAGATGATGGTGATGATGGAGAAGGATGCTATATAAAGAAGAAGGGCTCCTGATAAAGGAGGAGGAGAAAAGAAAGAGAGACTTCACTGTAGTTCTAAGAGCTGTAATCACCACTCAATTTATCACAAACCTCTTCGGACTTCAATTCATTTCACCTTTACGTGTATCTTTCTGCTGGTTTATACATGGAAGTGGTAACCAATTATTGTTAATTCCATAATCAACCTAGCTCTATCACCCACGCTCTACAAATTTATTGTTTTGGGCTTGGGCCACAAATCCTAACCCTACAATTGGCGCCGTCTGTGGGAAGAGCTTGAGCAGAAATGGAAGCAACAGTTGATAATGGCTGAACCAGGGCAATAACCAACAGAATCTGAGGCGTCCCAACACATAGACCCTTTTCTCAATTTAGAGCAGAGACAAGATCGTGAAGCCAGCATGCATACTACGCACCCTGAGTGAAGTCAACCGCATGGAGAAAGTCACGTGTTTCATGCAGAGAAGAACAACAAGCAACTAGAAATTGAGAGGCTAAAGATGGAGTTGCGCCATGCAAAGAGAAAACGTATTTCTTCGCATTCTGATGAGGATTAGGGTGACGAACAAGATGTCACCTACTAGCAGAAATCTCGGACACCAATCAGTGAATCCTTTTCATACGAAGAGGATCACCGTCGCAAGAGGCAACTTCAAAGCCCATCACGTGGAGGAGTAGGAAACGATGCTATGAGCAAAGCCTTGAATCAAATCTCTAGGTCACCCTTCACGCACAGGATTGAAGGAGCGAGACTTCCTCGGCGTTTTAACCAGCCAACCTTTACCATTTATAATGGTAAAACGGACCCTGTGGAGCATGTGAGCCACTTTAATCAAAGGATGGCTATCTACTCCAGAGATGAAGCTCTGATGTGTAAAGTCTTGCCTTCCAGTCTTGGACCGGTTGCAATGAGGTGGTTTGACAGCCTGAAAGTAGATTCCATCAATTCTTACAAAGAGCTCACTCAAGCATTTGGTTCACATTTTGTCACATGCCGAAGAGTGGCCAGGTCCTTGTCTTCTCTGCTATCCTTGAGCATGCAGGAGGGTGAGACCCTGAAGGCGTATTCGGATAGGTATTGGGAGATGTTTAATGATATGGAGGGCAACTTTGATGCAATGGCCCTCGACATGTTCAAGCTCGGCCTCCTTACTGACCACGGTTTAAGGACATCCTTGTCTGGTAAACCCGTTACTAACATGCGTCAACTCATGGACCGTATTAAAAAATATAAAAGAGTTGAAGAAGATCAACAACAAGGGAAGGGTAAGGACAAGGTTATCCCCCAAGAGATGAGGGATTTCAGGTCGGACTGTTACAATAACAAGCCACGGAGAGATTTTGTTGGGCAGTCAGGATCAGCAAATGCTCAAGCAGTCAATACTGTGTTCAAGAAGCCAATCCACCAAGTTTTGGAAAAGATCAAGAATGTACCATTCTTTAAGTGGTTGAGTAAGATGGTGGGGAATCCTGAGAGGCGCAATCACAATCTCTATTGCCAATACCACCAAGACCATGGGCATACCACTGAAGATTGCAGAAGTCTGTGGGATCATTTGGACCAACTGGTTCGCGAAGGTAAATTGAGACACCTCTTGCATCACTCCAGTGGCCGAGGAGGTCAGATGAATTTCAAGCCCTAGAGGAATGATTCTTCGAAACCTTCATTAGGAACTATTAACGCCATTTTCGCAGCACCAGGAAGAACAGGGTCCTAGCCATTCAAGGTTATGTCAGTAGCTCAGTTACTGGCAAGGGACTTTGGCCGAGATCCGAGGAGAGCTAGACCGGTTATCCAACCGGTTTTAGGCTTTTCGGACGAAGATAAGATTGGAGTCACCCAACCTCATGATGACGCTCTAGTAGTCACCCTCAGAATTAGAGGATATGATGTGAAGAGGGTAATGGTGGACCAGAGTAGCGCGGTGGAGATAATGTACCCTGACCTCTACAGGGGGCTGAACCAAAAACCTAATGACTTAACACTATACAGTTCTCCCTTGGTTAGTTTCGAGGGAAGAATCGTCACCCCGAAGGGCCAAATATGGCTGCTTGTACAGACTGGCTCGGAAGTAGTGGAGGTGGACTTCATTGTTGTAAATGTGTATTCCCCTTATACGACAATTGTAGCCAGACCTTGGCAACATACGCTAGGGTCAGTTTCCTCTACTTTGCATCAAAAAGTTAAATATCCATCCGAAGGGCGAGTTTGTGAAATCTGTGGAGATCAATCCTCGGCCAGACAATGCTTGGTGGCTGCCATCCAGCACAATCCCGAAATTGAGTCCTCAGCCAGGCCGAGAGAGATTTATAGCATTTAAAAAGTTGGGTATCGCACGTCGATGATCTAGATGAAGGCGTTAGATGTGAGGATTTAATAAAAGTTCTAATTGGGGACAATCCCGAAAGGTTCTTTCAAGTCGGATCTCAGATGTCTCTACTAGAAAAGGAAGAGCTAATTGAGTTTCTTAAGAGAAATCTTGACGTATTTGCCGAGAATGATTACGAAGCCCCAAGAGTGGATCCGGAATTCATTTGCCACCATCTGAAAGTCAACCCACTGATTATCCCCAAGAAGCAGCCTCTTCGGCGCCCATCTAAAGAACATGTAGATGCAGTTAAAGAAGAAGTAATGAAGCTCAAACAGACTGGAGCTATTAAAGAAGTTTTTTACTCTGAATTGTTAGCAAATACTGTGGTGGTGAAGAAAAAGAGCGGGAAATGGCGAGTTTGTGTAGATTTCACCGACTTAAATAAGGCTTGTCTTAAGGACCCCTTCCCCATGCCAAAAATTGATCAGCTAGTGATGCCACTGTCGGCCATCCTCGGATGAGTTTCTTGGATGCTTTCTAAGGCTACCACCAAATACCGTTAGCCCCAGATGACCAGGAGAAGATCGCTTTTGTTACCCCTATTGATAATTACCGTTATAAAGTGATGCCATTCGGTCTGAAAAATGCAGGCTCTACTTACCAACGAATGATGACAAGGATGTTTGAGTCACAGCTGGGCAAAAGTATTGAGGTTTATATAGATGACATGGTGGTGAAAAGCAAATTCGTTTATGAGCATGTAAAGGACCTTGACAACACTTTTGAAATCCTAAGAAGGCACAAGCTACGTCTGAAAGCTTCTAAATGCTCATTCGGTGTAGGGTTAGGCAAGTTTTTGGGGTACATGGTGACACACAGGGTATTAGGACATATATGTTTTCATTTGTTAAGAACATATGTCACTTATTTATGTAAATTGGCTAATCTTTTGACAAAATGCACTCTACTTGTAATTGGGTAGTTCTAGGTATTTTTAATACTTCAAGAAACAAGGTTTCAAGATCAAGTGTTAAAGTCATCAAGTCTGTCCAAGAAAAAGCAAGCTGAAGTGCAATTTCATTAAAGCTCAACACCTTCTCGATAACTACCTCGACACCTGCTATCTGTCAAGATTTAAAATTTCAGATTTTCTGATCTAATTTTCTTGGGATTCGTGAATATGCTTTTGGGCATTCTTTTCTCCAAACCCTAAACATATAAAATGATTGTTTTAAGAGCTGTCAAGTGTGACACAAGTTGAAAAATCATTGAGCAATCTCTGTTCAAGCAAATTGTGATCAAAGACGAAGTTCTTGACCTAGTTCATCTTCTCTGAAGAAGTTGCTATGTATTTACACCATAAGGTTTTGTGACCAAGCATCTTCCTGATCTTCATCGTGTAGGATGAACTGAAGAACTTTGCAGCCAACCTCTCTTCTTTAAGTTGGTGTTTTAAAGTCGCGTACTGGGATCCGTGCATTGGTTAGTCACATACTTGGGAGCCGTGCATCAAAAGTGGGAACTGTCGCTATAGATTAAGTCTAATTGGGTATTAGGGTAAGGGTTGAACCGTAGGTTGGTAAGGTACTTGGGATTCCTTTACTTGTAACCGCTTGATTTGATAATAGTAGAGTTTCGGGAGTGGTGACCTAAAAATCACTCGGTGGGGTTTTTGGCTCGATGTTTTTTTCCATTCGTAAACAAATCACCGTGTCATTTAATTTCCGCTGCATATTTAGTTTTTGGTGATTTGTTTGTGGTTCCACGCCATTGCATGATAAATTTATTAATTAATAACTTGGCTAATTAATTAATTGGTTTAATCACAAGAGGTCATTCAGATTGTGGCCTATCAAGTGGTATCAGAGCAGGCACACTCTGATTAGGTTTAATTTTTGCTGTGTTGATCCATTGACCCATGCTTGTCATGAATAGAGGACAGTCATTAATTATACCTCCTTTATTTGATGACACTAACTATGCATACTGGAAAGTACGTATGAGAGCTTTCTTGCAGTCTTTAGATGAGAAGGTGTGGCAAGCTGTAGAGATTGGCTGGACCAAGCCAAAAGAAGAATCGGCCGATTGGGATGACGCAAAGATCAAGGCGGCTAACTTCAACAGCAGGGCGTTAAATGCCCTATTTAGTGCAGTCACCAATGAGGAGTTCAAGAAGATATCCTCAACTGAAACTGCTAAGGAGGGTTAGACCACCCTCCAGACAATCTATGAAGGAACAAAGGCTGTCAAAGATTCAAAGCTTTAAAGGCTCACTACAAGCTTTGAAGAAATTAAGATGGAGGAGGATGAGTCATTTGATGAGTTCTATGCCAAGTTAAAGGACATAGTGAACTTAGCCTTCAATCTTGGGGAAACCATCCCTGAACCCAAGGTTGTAAGGAAGGTGCTCAGATCTCTACCTGAGAGATTTCATGCCAAGATTACGGTAATAGAAGAATCAAAGGATATTGACAAAATTCCTTTGACTGAGCTGGTTGGAAACTTGCAGACCTACGAGCTAGGACTATCTAGGATTGACAAAACAAGTAAAGACAAGAGCATGGCCTTGAAGGCAAAGAGCAGTGATACAGATGAGTCTTTCGATGATGAAGATTCTAAGATGAAGTCCTACATTACAAGGCAGTTTAAGAAGTTTATGAAGAATGCCAATGGGAGGAACTTCGACAAGGACTGCAGACAATCCAGTTCTTCTCAGTTTAAGAGCCAAGACAAAGGGAAGAAGGACACTAAGGATGGCGGTCAGTACACTGTTCCAGCTGGACCAAAGTGCTTCGGATGTCATGGACTTGGTCACATAAAGCATGAATGCCCAACATATCTCAAGAGCATTGGGAAGAGTAAGGCACTTGCTGCAACCTTGAGTGACACTGAGCATGAAGATGATTCCGACAATGAGGATGACGGAATCTTAAATGCCTTCACTGCCATAGTCAATCCTACTGAAGGGATTGTTGAAGAAGTGGATGAAGAAGAAGAACTAGTGGAGTCTAAATTTGAGAAAATGGATGATCAAAATGATATCCATTCAGCCTATGAGAAGTTTTACAAGCTCTCTGAGAAGCATGAGAAATTATATAGGCTGGTCACTAAGAAGCTCAGTGATGTGGAACTTGATCGTAAAGAGTTGTCCACAAAGTTTGATGTGGCGAATCAAACTATTGGAGCACTGAGGTTTGAGAACAACTTTTTGGCTGAGAAGACCAAGAAGCTTGAAGCTGAGTTGTTTCAAGCTAGAGCTCAATTAGAGAGGACTTCAAGTGCAAAGCTTGATGAGATGCTAAGCAATCAGAAAACTACTTCGGATCGAACAGGCTTAGGGTATGGTCTTTCTTTCTCTAATACTGCTTCAACTAGTAATACGGTTTTTATTTCTCCTGCTAATAACACTGAAATTGAGAACACTGATGTTAAAACTGAATTAGCGAGTGAGAACTTAGACAAGGGTAAATTTATCTTAGGAGCACCCCCTAATCAAGATAAGAAAGATGCTAAAAACCCTAGGACTAAGAAGGCTAACTCTCAAAAGCCTAAACAAAAGAAGCAGCATCTCTATCATCATTGTGGAGCTGCCGGTCATACTCGGCCTAATTGCTATAAGTGGCTAGCTACTCAACAGAGCAATAGCATGATAGCATCTAGAAGCCAAAATCAGCTTCAATCCTCTCTTGCTCCTCTTGGAGATCTTCTGAAAGTTCATCATTTTCTTTTCCCTTCTTGCTTTTCTTGGTTGTTGCATTGCTTGTGTGTTTTGCATTTTTGTTGAGTCAGTCTAGTTTTATGCTTTATTTTGTTTAACATGTTTTTGTGTGTTTACTTTCAGTTTTGTTTTCTTTTGTTTTTAAAATAAAAATTAAAAAAAATTGAAAAATCAGAAAAATACAAAAACAATGTGTGTTCTGTGTACTTTGGTACTTGTGTACCTTGGATGGCCATTGAAACAAAGTTTCTAAACTTTGTATCTTTTGTAGCTTAGATGAGCATCTCTATGCACAACTAAGCAAGTGAGCTTTGTGGCTCTTGTTTGTGACGAGTAAGATTAAGTCATCTCTTAAACTTAACACTCGTATCACTCTTTTTGACGGGTAGGACTAGAAAATTCTAAGAGAAAAGCATAAATAACCATCTCACCACTGTTGCTCTCCAATCATAAATGACACCTGTATGCTTCGGCATAGTAAAAGTGCAGTGTCAAAGACATTCGTATGCTTCAGCATAGCAAAAGTGCGATGTCAAATGCTTAACATCTTGGGTATTTCTTTTCTCTCTCTTTATAGGCATGTATGGTATGCTAAAATAAAAGAAAATATGCAAAGAAAATAAAAAGCAAAAAAAGATTAAAAATGCTTTAAATATGGTTGCAAGCGTGTATTCTAGGAGATGTGGGAGTTATAGGATGTACCTCGAAGGTGATAGTCCCCATCAAACAGTTACGATTGTGTGTGAGTTAAAGTTATTTTTTCATATCTCAGATCGTCATAACATGTATACACATATGCAATTTTGCGATGTTTTTCACACACAACACACAATATTCTTTGCTACTTTTGATACATGTGCAGGTACAATGTGATTTGGCCATCACAAAGGTTTTACATGTGCTAATGTATGCTCACTAAACTGTCTTAACTTGTTTTTGAAAAATAAAATTGGTTAGACTTGTTTAGTGTGTGTGTGTGTGTTTTTGAGGATCCATGTGCTTAAATTTTTTTTGAGAGATGATTTTAAGAGCCTTATATATTAATTGGATCAATGGTTGAGGTGTATGTTGGATTGCATTCATGTCTATGTTTTTCTCTTCTCGAAAAGCTGCTTTTTCAACCTGTCTCGACACCTTCTCGACACCTCCTCGATACCTGGTTATCTGTCGAGCATCTCAAGTCTTTTTCTTATCGCAATCTCGATACCTCTTCAACGCTTGATGGATCGATCGAGAATGTTCTTGTTTCCTCGATACCTTCTCGATACCTGGTCGATCGATCGAGATTCTGTGCTTCGAAACTGTTCCTTATTCCTCGACACCTCTCGACACCTGAAGCTATCGAAGGCCAAATCCTCGACAGCTTTCTCGATACCTCTTGACACCTCAGTTGTCGAGATTTACTAAAGTGTCTATAAAAGGATTTTTTGCAATTTTTCACTCATTTCCTCGATCTCTCTTGATCTGTCCGAAGGCTTTTCATCTCCCAACCAATTTTCTCTCACTCAAATCTTCAAATCCTCTTCATTTTCGGTCTTCCCTTGGTTTCAATCACTTGGTAAGTTCATTTTTCCCTCCCTTTCTCATGCATTTCATGTTTTGAAACCTAGTTTTTGGGATTTTTGAAAATTTTTGGGATTTTTCAAAATTGATGAGTTTTTCTTGAAATTTTGGGTTGGGTTTTCATTTAAATGCTTTCAAAATGATATACATTTCATTCCATGTGCATTAGAATGATATTTACATGCATTTAGATGTGTGCTCTATGCTGTGTGTTTGTAGGATTGGATTGGGCTGAGCCCATGATGCCTTTTGCTTTGCATGTTACATACTCATGCATTCCCATGCATACGTTTTTTTTGTTCAACATATTTGATCTATTTGAACTGTGTTGGGACTTTTCTGATTGTCTCTTTCTCTATCTCTTTCTCATTCTTTTACGTTAGTAGTGTCTATGGCACCCAAACGTAAATCCATACCTGCTCGGAACCCTTTGCGTTCTGGAGCTTCCTCTTCTTTTGACTCTGCTCCTCTTAACCTTCGGTTTAATGATGGAGATGCCCACAAGGCATTTACGGAGGACTTTTCTCGATGAGGTGTTCATTCGGAACATCAAGTCATTCTGGCAGACTTCGCCGACACTGACCTTCCCTCTGTCATTCACAGTAGGGGATGGGAGTCACTGTGTGACGTCCCGGTTACTTGTCCTCTCGTGCTGATTTAGGAGTTTTACTCCAATATGCACGGGATAGATCGTTCAGTACCTCTCTTTTTCACTCGTATTTGAGGTATGTGCATCCCTGTCACACCGCAACTAGTTGCGGATGTGCTTAGGGTTCCTAGGATAGAGTTTTCTAACTATCCTTCTTGTGAGCGTCTGAGGACTATGTCCAAAGATGAGCTCATCTCTACCTTTTATCAGCGCCCTGCTGATTGGGGTGAGCATCAGTACACATCATGTAGGTCTTTTGCTAAAGGTCCTAGATTCCTAAACTTGGTGATGACGTTTGTACTCTATCCTCTCTCTCACTACAACTCTATCACAGAGCCTTGTGCTCGATTTTTGTTATCTCTTCTTGAACATCTTACTATAGATTTTTCTTCTCACTTTATTCTTTCTATCATAGGTGTTCATCTTGATTCGGCGTCCCGTGATAAGCTCATCTTTCCTTCCATTATCACGAGGATCTTACGCCATTTTTCTATTCCCTTTCCTGTGTCCGACCACTTCACACACATTTGTGTCATAGATGCCGCTACCATAAAACGTAGTGAGGCGCAGTTTAGGTCGTGACAGATGAATTCCACTCTTCCCTCCCGTTCAGCTCCATCCAGATCAGCTCCATCTACATCTGCTCCTTCTTCCTCTACGGGTGACATATCTCTAGGAGACATTATGGCGCAGCTACAACGCATGGACACTCGCCTTGATACACTCTCTGCTGATTTGTATCAAGTGAATGTTCGTGTTGGTCGTATTGCACAACGGCAGGCGACCATGGGTGGTTTTGCTCCAGAGGCTACTCCTTCACCACCTACTCTAGTAGCTTCAGATTCTGAGTATGATGATGATGATGATGATGATGATGATGATGGAGATGCTAGCTCTACTGATGAGATGTCTACATGACACTCTACCCTTTGTCACTCGTGACAAAAAGGGGGGAGTAGTTTTGGGTTATGAGAGTAGTCATCTTAGGGGAAGAGTTAGTATAAGACATTCTTGATAAGGGGAGTGTTGATAGTTTGAGGGATGTAGTGAGGTTTTGATGTATCTTTTCTTTTCTATTCTTTATAGATACATTGATCTTGTATATGAGGTCCTTTGACCATTTTTACATACATTGTACTTATACTTCTTTATATATGTGGATGTATGTTTCTTTCACCTCTCTCTTCATGTGTTGTTTCTTCTCTATCTTTATACATATGTTCATTATATTTGTATGCAATCTATTATTTTTGTTTCACATAAAATGCCTTGATGAGTTTTGTTTAAAGTGTTTCAGAAATACAGGTTGTCAAAGTTTACTTGCCATAAACTCTCTTCTTCCAAAATTTTTTAAGAGTTTGTGTTAGGATAGATTTTATTGTATTCAACAAGTGAATATGAGTTTAGTGATTTGTGACGTCTCTCATATGTTCATTTGTCTGTTGTGGTTTTGTCACGGATTGCCAAAGAGGGAGATTGTTAGGACATATATGTTTTCACTTGTTAAGAACATATGTTACTTATTTATGTAAATTGGCTAATCCTTTAACAAAATGCACTCTACTTGTAATTGGGTAGTTCTAGGTGTTTTTAATACTTCAAGAAACAAGGTTTCAAGATCAAGTGTTGAAGTCACCAAGTCTGTCCAAGAAAAAGCAAGCTGAAGTGCAATTTCATTAAAGCTCGACACCTTCTTGATAGCTACCTCGACACTTGCTATCTGTTGAGATTTAAAATTTCAAATTTTCTGATCTGATTTTCTTAGGATCCGTGAATATGCTTTTAGGCCTTCTTTTCTCCAAACCCTAAACATATAAAATGATTGTTTTAAGAGCCGTCAAGTGTGACACAAGTTGAAAAATCATTGAGCAATCTCTGTTCAAGCAAATTGTGATCAAAGATGAAGTTCTTGACCTAGTTCATCTTCTCTAAAGAAGTTGCTGTGTATTTGCACCATAGGGCTTTATGACCAAGCATCTTCCTGATCTTCATTGTGTAGGATGAACTAAAGAACTTTATAGCCAACCTCTCTTCCTTAAGTTGGTGTTTTGAAGTCGCGTACTGGGATCTGCGCATTGGTTAGTCAAGTACTTGGGAGCCGTGCATCAAAGGTGGGAACTGTCGCTACAGATGAAGTCTAATTGGGTATTGGGGTAAGGGTTCAACTGTAGGTTGGTACGGTACTTGGGATTCCTTTACTTGTAACCGCTTGATTTGATAATAGTGGAGTTTCGGGAGTGGTGACCTGAAAATCACCCGGTGGGGTTTTTGCCGCGAGGTTTTTTCCCATTCGTAAACAAATCACCGTGTCATTTAATTTCCGCTGCATATTTAGTTTTTGGTGATTTGTTTGTGCTTCCACGCAATTGCATGATAAATTGATTAATTAATAACATGGCTAATTAATTAATTGGTTTAATCACAAAGGGTCATTCAGATTGTGGCCTATCACAAGAGAATTGAGGTTAACCTCGACCAGATAAAAGCTATCCAAAATCTACAGTCTCCTCGGAATTCGAAAGAGGTTCAGAAATTGACAAGAATGACCGCTGCACTGAACCGATTCATCTCTCGGTCGGTAGATAGGTGTAAACCTTTCTTCTCACTGATCAACAAGTGGAAAAGATTTGAATGGACTAAAGAATGTGCTTCGGCCTTTCCACAACTCAAAGACTATTTGGCTCGGCCACCAATTATGTCTAGTCCTGAACCAGATGAGGTCCTGTTTGCCTATATTGCTATGATTCCCTATGCCATAAGTCTAGTACTGATACGAGTGGAACAAGGCATGCAAAGGCCAGTTTACTATGTGAGTAAATCTTTACATGAGGCTGAGATTAGGTACTTGCTGCTAGAGAAAGCTATCTTGGCAGTAGTACTCGGAACACGAAAATTGCCTCATTACTTCCAAGCACATACGGTCGTCATGCATACACAACTCCCGCTTAAATCCATACTTCGAAGTGCCGACTACACAGGAAGAATAGCCAAGTGGGGCACTATCCTAGGGGTTTTTGATATCAAATACATGCCTCACACTTCAGTCAAGGGGCAGATCCTTGCAGATCTGGTGGCCGAGTTCACAGAACCTAGTTTAGAAGAAGTAACAGCAGAGAAGGACATGGATGAAAAATCGGTTGGCATGATTTCTCAACAAGGCCCCTCCTATTGGGAAGTGTATGTGGACGGCACAGCAAACCAGAAAGGTTCTGGAGTGGGGCTAGTGCTGATATCCCTCGAGAGAATCTTCATTGAAAAATCGTTAAAGTTGGATTTCTTGACAACAAATAATGAGGTGGAGTACGAAGCTCTATTGATGGGAATGTCTATGGTACAAAGAATGGGAGGAAAGGCAGTGGAATTGTTTTCGGACTCAAGGTTAGTTGTGGGTCAAGTATAAGGTGAGTTTGAGGCGAAGGATGAGAGAATGCAGGGATACTTGAGCCGAGTTAAATGTTTGCAATCGGAGTTCAAATTTTTCAATTTGCTGCACATCCCTTGAAGTGGTAACGCACATGCTGACTCTCTTGCCACACTCGCTACCTCTTCGGCGCAAAATTTGCCGAGAGTTACCCTCGTCGAAGACTTGCATGGGCCTACCGAGGCAAGAAGAGATGTAATCCAAGTTCACCAAATCAGAATCGGGCTCTGCTGGATGGATCCGATAGTTAAATTCTTGAAAGAAGATATTCTGCCTAAAGAGAAGGGGGAAGCTGACAAAATTTAGAGGACGGCGACCAGATTCTGGCTATCCGAGGACCAGAAATTATACAAATGCTCCTATTTAGGACCGTACCTGTTATGCATGCATCTTGAAGTGGCTGAGTTACTACTAGAGGAATTGCATGAAGGAATCTGTGGGAGTCACACTGGAGATAGGTCTTTAACTCACCGAGCTGTTACTCAAGGTTATTGGTGGCCGAACATGCAAAAAGAAGCCCATGAGTATGTTAAGAAGTGCGATCAATGTTAATGATTTGCGTCGAACATACACCAACCAGGTGGAGTCCTCAACCTACTATCTAGTCCATGGCCGTTTGCTCAATGGGGTTTAGATATAGTGGGTCTATTCCCAAAAGCTGCCAGAAATAGGAAGTACCTTCTGGTCGGCACAGACTATTTCACTAAATGGGTTGAAGCTGAACCTCTAGCCAACATCCGAGACGTAGATGTATAGAAATTTGTATGGAAGAATATTATTACTCGTTTCGGAGTTCCTCATACTCTCATCTCGGACAATGGCCTACAGTTCGACAGCAAAGCATTCTGGAATTATTGTAGTGAACTGGGAATCACAAACAGATACTCCACCCTTGCCTATCCCCAGGGGAATGGACAAGTGGAAGCAGTTAACAAAGTCATAGTTAATAGATTAAAGAAGAGATTAGACGATGTGAAGGGCAAGTGGGTGGAAGAATTGCCACACGTACTTTAGGCTTACAGAACTACGCCTCGCAGATCTACTGGAGATACCTCCTTCTCGATGACTTATAGGGCTGAAACTGTCATTCCTCTGGAGACTGGATTCCCAACTCTGAAAATCAGCTCGTTCAGTCTGACTGGTAATAATAAGCTGCTAGAAAGGAGTTTGGATTTGATTGAGGAAAGGAGAGAAAATGCAATAGTTCGATTAACACATTACCAACAAAAGCTCAGGCAAGGCTACGATGCCAACGTAAAGCTAAGGCCTCTAGAACCTGGTGATTTGATACTTAGGAAAGTTGTGGACACTGCAAAAAATCCAGCTTGGGGGAAGTTAGGACCCAATTGGGAAGGGCCATATCGTATCACTTCAGGGGCTGACATTAGGGCATATTTTCTAGAAGACCTAGATAATTATGTGATACCGCACCCTTGGAATGTAAATAACCTCAAAAGGTACTATTATTAATCGAATCTTCTCTTTAATCACCATAACAATTCGTCATCCTTAACCTTTCTATAAGTGTTTAAACTTAAATCCAATCATGTCTGTAGTCCTCGGACCAGATGATTTGGGTTAGTTAACACTCCTTAACAGTTTTATAAGTGTTTAAATTTAAATCCAATCATGCCTGTAGTCCTCAGACCAGATGATTTGGGTTAGTTAACACTCCTTAATGGTTCTATAAGTGTTTAAACTTAAATCCAGTCATGCCTGTAGTCCTCAGACCAGATAATTTGGGTTAGTTAACACTCCTTCATTATTTTCTTGGTGTTTAAACTTAAATCCAATCATGCCTGTAGTCCTCGGACCAGATGATTTGGGTTAGTTAACACTCCTTAATGGTTCTATAAGTGTTTAAACTTAAATCCAGTCATGTCTGTAGTCTTCGGACCAGATGATTTGGGTTAGTTAACACTCCTTCACGGTTCTCTAAGTGTTTAAACTTAAATCCAGTCATGCCTGTAGTCCTCGGACCAGATGATTTGGGTTAGTTAACACTTCTTAACGGTTCTATAAGTGTTTAAACTTAAATTCAGTCATGCCTGTAGTCCTTGGACCAAATGATTTGGGTTAGTTAACACTCTTTCACGGTTTTATAAGTGTTTAAACTTAAATCCATCATGCCTGTAGTCCTCGGACTAGATGATTTGAGTTAGTTAACACTCCTTAACAGTTTTATAAGTGTTTAAACTTAAATCCAGTCATGCATGTAGTCCTCGGACTAGATGATTTGGGTTAGTTAACACTCCTTAACGGTTCTATAAGTGTTTAAACTTAAATCTAGTCATGCCTGTAGTCCTCGGACCAGATGATTTGGGTTAGTTAACACTCCTTCACGGTTCTCTAAGTGTTTAAATTTAAATCCAATCATGCCTGTAATCCTCAGACCAGATGATTTGGGTTAGTTAACACTCCTTAACGTTTCTATAAGTGTTTAAACTTAAATCCAGTCATGCCTGTAGTCCTCGGACTAGATGATTTGGGTTAGTTAACATTCCTTCACGGTTCTTTAAGTGTTTAAACTTAAATCCAATCTTGCCTGTAGTCCTCGGACCAGATGATTTGGGTTAGTTAACACTCCTTAACGGTTCTATAAGTGTTTAAACTTAAATCCAGTCATGCCTGTAGTTTTCTGACCAGATGATTTGGGTTAGTTAAAACTCCTTAACGGTTCTATAAGTGTTTGAACTTAAATCCAGTCATGCCTGTAGTCCTCGGACCAGATGATTTAGGTTAGTTAACACTCTTTCACGGTTCTTTAAGTGTTTAAACTTAAATCTAATCATGCCTGTAGTCCTTGGACCAGATGGTTTGAGTTAGTTAACACTCCTTAACGGTTCTCTAAGTGTTTAAATTTAAATCCAATCATGCCTATAGTCCTCGGACCAGATGATTTGGGTTAATTAACACTCCTTTGCATGCCTGTAGTCCTCGGACCAGATAATATAGGTTAGTCAACACCTCCGTACAGTTATTGTTATTGAAGTTTAACTTTGGATTGAGTCATGCCTGAAATTCTCGAATGTATTTAAATTAACTCTAACTTATGATAACATTCTCTCTGCATGTTTGAAAAGACCTGTGAAGCTTTTATATCACTCGTTGCATTCATTACTTAGTAGTAATTCTTATACAAACTGCTCTTTTCAGTACCAATTTTGGTTATGTACATTGTTAGTATGATATGGTGGTTATGTTTACCTACATTACCATAATTACAAAGTACAGTTATTTACAGCAAAAGTAAGTCATAAGATATGCAACGAAGGCACCAGAACTAAAAGGAAAACTGTTTCATTGATCAAAAGAAAATATTTTACAATCCCTTACATAAAAGAAAAACAAATACAAGTACAAAACAAAAAAACACCTAAGTATCTAAGTCTTTGCTTGAGGGACCAAGGGGTCGGCAGCCTGACTGGACTGAGTTACAGCAGCTTCTAGGGCTTAGTCCTTAGGTGCTGGAGGGGTTTTCTTCTTTCCCAAGCCCTCACCCTTATCCTTAGGTGCCTCAGCTGGCTTGCTCTGATCACCAGGCTGACCAGACTCCTTGGAGGCTTTGAGGGTGATTGGAGGAACTTGGCTGACCAAGGGTTGCTCCGAGGCCTTCTGGAGTTATGTTGGAGGAGGGGGATCAGACCCTGGGAGCTCTCGGATATCAGGGTTGTAATATATACTCCCAGGCAGTCTCAGTTTTGAGTCCGCGGGGACCCCAGCAGCATTCAGTGCCTTGCCCCACGTTATATCGCAGTAGTCTCGGCTGACCGAGGCAAACTGCTCAGTAAGGCCTTTTTCGGTCTCCTCCACCCCTAGCTGATATGCTGCTTTTCTTTCAGCCTCGGTCACCTCCTTAGCCAGCTGAGCATTCTTTTGAGCCAGCTTGGCAGTCTCCCTGGCCTTTTGAAGTTTGGTGCGAAGTTCCTTCACAAGCGCTTTCTCAGTTGCCAAATTGGTCTCAGTCTCATTTAGCAGCTTGCGTTGGGCTTCGGCCTGGTTCTCAACATTCTGCAGGCCCGCATTGAGACTATTCCTTTCATTAGTTACCTTTTTAAGCTGCTCAGAGAGTTGAAAAAAGTCTTTCTTTAGGCTATACAAAGACTTCTCTACCTCGGACCTAGAGTGGGCCTCCGCTAGGGCTTCGATATAGGTTTTCTTGTTCCACTCTTCAGCCACAAAGACTTGCTAAGTAATCTGTACAGTAAAGTGAAAGAGTTAGCACGAAACAAACAAAAATTAACATACCAAACTGAAGAGCTGGAATAACTCACTTACCATGGCCAAGTCCTTTTTCAAGGACATGAAGAGTTCATACTGGCTTAAGCGCCTGTATGAATCCATGTCTCGAGAAAGGATCAATGGTTGCTCCAAGGCGTCAGCAACTATTCCTGCTCTTCCCCCATCATAGTTTCTGAGGGAAGTATCCTACGGAATAAGAGCACCGTCCAGTTCCAACTTCGGAGACCATGTGCATGGCCTTCGGTGCACATCAGCAACATGAGGGTCATCTCGGCTCTCGATAGATGAGACCCTCTTGCTCCGGTGGTCTTTCGCCACCTTCTATTGCTTGGTTGCTTTTGGTGGCACCACCACCTCCCTCTCCTCAGTTTCAAGGAGGGACCTCTCCTTCTTCAGATCCGGCAAGGGCTTTTAGCCGAGATCAGGAACCTGAGGTGGCGGTGGAGGCAAACTCACCACGGGTTGGGAAGTCCCAGTCCCTTTTGGCTCAGCCTTCTTGCCTCTGTTCTTCATCAAAGCCTTTAAGTCTGACATGTCTTCCTCTTCTGAAGAGTCTTCTGGAAGGGCAGTTATTAGAATGGAAGGATGGACACTGGACTACCTATCAATTTCCTCCTCGGAGTCTGAGGATGGTATCACTTAAACCCCTCCTGAAGCTTCTCCTTCGAATTTGAATTTGTCTATTTGTTCCTCTAGTGAAGAGGACGAGGAGCCAACCCTCTCGCCTACAACCACCGGTTCAATGGAGACTTGCTGAACTGGCTGAACAAGTAATGGCACACCCTGTGGATTTGGGTGTGGTACGGGTTTAAGGTCGTATGGCGCTAAGAAGCCATGCCGAGCGACATCTATTCGCCAGAGCTGATAATCACCTTGTGTAATGGCGTTGCCGACCGGCTGAATATCGGTTGATTTTGGCATATAGCCGAGGATGAGAGGAACGGACCGAAGCTGTCCGTCTTCACTCATAAAGATCTCCGAGCGTAATAAATAATTAAGCGCAGCTGTGTTAGTGAGGCTAAGCCGGGGAGAAGTGTGATCCTTATCTGTTAACACCAAAAAAAAAAAAAAAAAAAAAAAAAAAACTTAGTCAGAAAACTGGAAAATAATGACATAAAGGAGAAGACAAATTATGAAGAGTGAAGATCCTAAATCTACTGTTAGAGATCCTAAGTCTAGGAAGTCACACCTGGCTCTCCTGGCTGGGTTGAACAGTGAAGACCGTCATGTCACGCGCCTGAGACGATCAAATAGTCATCTTTCATCCCTTTATTTGACTTGGGAAGGCAGGAAAGAAGTATAACGGTGTCAGACCGAGATTTAAGGTAATATCTTGCTCCCTTCTAGCTATGACACTCGTACATATATACCAAGTCACGCCAGGTCAGTCCTAATCCTAGATGAAGGTTCAGGGCATCAATGGCTCATAGGATCCTAAAGGTATTGGGCGCGCACTGCTCGGGAGAAAGTCTATGATTGCGAAGGTAGTTCATGGTGATAGAACCCATTGAAAGAGTCATTCCCCTTTGATGAAGGCTATCATGGGGATTATGACTTCCCTTTCTCTTCAGTCAGTTAATATTCGTTCCGGAGGAGGATACCTTAGATTTACCCCTTGCGATATACCATGGGTCTGCTTAAATTCTTCTATTAAGGCAGGACTATCGACGAGGTATTGAAATCTACCCATTTTTAAGAAAGACTCGAAGTAATAACCGGGAGATAAGGGTTTAAAGGCTGAGAACCCTGGCCAAGAAGAGAATGATGAATTTAAGGATGTCGAAACTTACACAGACGAAACTGGAGAATGATCTTTGAATTCGCAGAAGAACTTTTTGCAGACTCTGGGAAGTAATAAGATAGGTGATTGGAGGAGATTGAAGAATTTGAGTGCGTGAGTTCTCTGGATAGTCTGAGGATTTGTAAGGTAAAGAAGAAATAACCTCCTCTGAGGGCTTATATACGGGGACAGATGAAAGGGTGTAATTCATCCTGCCCAAATCCCGAAGAAGAATCATGTCCGTTAGATCAATGGCCCACCGTTGGATGCAAAAGACAAAACGTCGCTTGGAGTAATTAATACAACGCTTTGAGAATACGAAAACAACAGCGGTAATGATGAAGCGCTTGCATCTATGCCTACACACGTGCAAGCTTAGATATTTATGTGTTTTTTCAAGCTTTTTATTGCGTGACAGGTCAAAATTCTATTTTTTCTCCTCGAATGCGAGAGAAAAATTAAAATTTTGAGGGGCTATTGTGGGGGGGGAAAGCACAACCTTACGTAGTGGGCCTAGGGCCTTATTTGAGGATTACTGTGCGTCCGAAGAGAAGGAACCAGTTAAGATGAATTCCATCTAGAAGAAGGATACCTGGAAACGAAGGAGGAGTACAATCCGAAGAGGTCACTAGCGGTTTGAAGAGGTCTTACTCCTCGGATACGAATAGTCTTGATTAATCAAACGTGTGGAAGGTCTGAATGATCTTCCTATCAACCCCAATGATAAAGATAAGCTCTGAGTATGTCTGGAGACGATAAGAACGAAGAAATATCTAAAGGAAAAACTATTACTACCGTATTAAATATACTGTAGCAACTTTTCTGGCCGCATTTATGTGGAGAAGACCCTTGAACAGTGTAACCTCAACTACCGCCACTCACAAAAAGCTAAAGAAGATACATGACATGACATACACTCAAGTAGGTACCCAGATGAAGAATAAGTGAACGATGGGGATGATGGGGAAGGATGTTATATAAAAAAGAAGGGCTCCTGATAAAAGGGGGAGGAAAATAGACGATAGAGAAGAAAGAAAGGCTTTACTGTAGCTTTAAGAACTGTAATTATTATTCAATTTATTATAAGCCTCTTCGGACTTCAACTTATTTCATTTTCACGTGTATCTTTATGCTGGTTTATACTTGGATGTTGTAATCAACCGTTGTAAATTCCATAATTAACCTAGCTCTATCATCCACGCTTTACAAATTTATTGTTTTGGGCTTGGGCCACAAATCCTAACCCTACAGTACTCATTTATTTTTTATAGGACTCTTTTGTCATTTGCTTTACAAAATTCCAATAAGTTTCCATTCAACCAAAATGAAGATGTGTAATTAAGAGTGATTATGGGATTCACCTAATTTTTTTTGGATAAAATATCGGTCATGTTTTTAATTTTGTATTCAAGTTTTTATAACTTTATTTTAATTCTTATATTTTTAAACTCGTTGACATTTTGATCCTCAATGTCATCTCAAATTAGTTACAAAATAAATATAATTTTAAACTAGTAATGCAATCCATTAATCACTTATGCATTCTTTGTAAGTGAGATGGCATTAGGGACTAAAATGACAACAAATTTGAAAATGTAGGGACCAAAATAAAGCTATAAAAACTTGATGATCAAATTGTCATCCTTCTTTTTTACTCAACTTTTTTTTCTTGGTGGTAAATAATCCAAATTTTAGATTTATTTTTTTAACAAAAACAAACTAACTTTTAGCTTTTTGTAATAAATTTTGTAGGGTCTATTTTTGTAGCCCAAGCCCAAAGGATATGGGTTAAAGGCCCAACGAACCCAGAACAATGAATTTGTAGAGAGTGGACACCAGAGCTGAGCTAATCAACAATGGTTGGCTAGGTTACTTGACGTGATGATAACACGAAATAATGCATGATTAACTCCATGAAAGAGTGTCCGAAGAGGTGTTTTATTGAATGAACAGTGATTATAACGTTCAGAGCTACAGTAAAGTTTCTCTCTCTCTTCTCGTTCTTCTCCCCTCATTATCAAGGATTCTTCTTCTTTATATAGCATCCTCTCTTATCATCTCCATCGTCCACCTGTTCTTCATCCGCGTATCTACTCAAATGCATGTCACGTCATGCGTCCACTTTAGTTTTTTGTGAGTGGCGGTAGCTGAGGTTACACTGTTCAGGGATCTTCTGCACATAAATGCGGCCAGAAAAGTTGTTGCAGTGCATTAAATGCGATGGTAGCAGCTTTTCCTTTAGATATTTTTTGGCTTTGATCATCTCTGGATCCGCCCAGAGCTTATCCTTATCGTTGGGATTGTCAGGAAGGTCATTCGGACCTTCCACACGTTTGTTTGATCAAGACTATTTGTGGCCGAGGAGTGGGACGTCTTCGGACCAGTAGAGACCTCTTCGGGCGGCATTCCCTCTTTACTTCTGGGTTTCCTACCTTCAGATGGGCCGTCCCAACTGCCTATTGCTCCTCGGAAATATAATAGTCCTTAACGGGGTGTCTAGAGCCCATTAAGTAGCTCTGGGCTTTTACCCCCCACAATAACTCCTCAAAATCTTAATTTTTCCCTCGCATCCGAAGAGAAAAAATAGGATTTTGACCTGTCATGAAGCTAAAGCTTGAAAAACGGACAAAAATCCGGCCTGGCATGTGTGTAGGTATAGATGCGTGCGCTCCATCATTGCTGCTGCTGTTTTCCATATTCCCAAAGCGTTACATTAATTACTTCAGGGGGCGCCTTGTCCTTTGCATCCAACGGTGAGCTATTGATCCAATGGATAGGGTTCTTCCTCGAGATTTCGAGAGAAATAACTTCTGCCCCTTCGCTTGACCTCGTATAAAATCTCAGAGGTGGGCCTTTCTCCTTTACTTTGCAACTTTCAGACCATTCCACAAGAACAAGCACACAAACGCTCCAAGCTCTTCCAATCGCTGATTTCAATCCTTCCCGAAATTCTCAAGAATCCTTCTGCGAGTTCAGTGACCAGGGTCTAGTTCAGTTCCTGTAAGTTTCTATCATCTCAAACCTCCAGTTTTCTCTTCGGCTATCCTTTTTCCAATTTGGGCGATTGTTTCCTCACTGCTGCATCGTACCTCCACTTTTCCGTTGAGTAGTGATGGGAAAACTCGAGTACTTGGTAGATAGCCCTACCCAGTTGGAGAAGTTTAGGGCCACATACCGCATACCCTTGAACGTGGGTGTGAGGTATTGCCCTCCGGAGAAGATACTAACTGACCGGGAAAAGGGGGAAGTTGTGATTCCTGTCATCGCCTTCCTAAAGGGGGGAATGACGATCCCCATGGGCCCTATTACCACTAACTACCTTCAAAACCATAGGATTACCCCCTGGCAATGCGCGCCTAACATGTTTAGGATCCTAGGAGCAATTGAGGACCTTAACCGCCTCCTAGGATTGGGGCTCACTTGGCTTGACGTGGTGCACATGTATGAGTTCCACAGCCAGTAAGGAGCGAGATATTATTTAAAATCCCGAACCGACATTGTTAGGCTGATTTCCTGCCTCCCCAAATCCAATAAAGGGATGAAGGATGACTACGTGATCATCTCGGGCGCGTGGCATGACGGCCATCACTGTCTGACCAGAGCAGGAGAGCCAGGTGGGGCACGTTAGACTTAGGCACACTAACCATAGGCTCAGGACCTTCGTCTTTTAACAGTTTTTTATTCTTCCAGTATTGCCGCTTTCCAGTTTCTAACAAAGCTCTGTTGTGACTTGTAACAGATAGAAGAAACATCTCTCCTCGGCTCAGCCTTACCAACTTCGCCACGCTCAACTATTTGCTGCGGTCTGAGATCTTCGTAAGCGAGGACGGACAACTCCGATCGGCTCCCCTCATCCTAGGGTACCAAGCGAGGCGAAAAGACCTCCAACCGGCCGGTAACGCGATAATCCAGGGAGACGAATGTCTTAACCATATCGACGTTTCATTCAAGGGCTTTTTGGCACCGTATGACCTTCCACCAGTACCATATCCAAACCCCTAGGGTATACCCCCTCTCGTCCAACCACTACAGCAAACTCCCCTTGAACCAGAGGTTGAGGGTGAAAAGGTTGGTTCCTCCACCTCCTCACTAGAAGAACAAATAGACAAGTTCCACTTCGGAGGGGAAGCTTCAGGGGCAAATCAAGTGGTAGAGGTCTCGGACGCCAAGAAGGGAGGTGATAGGCATTCCAGTGTCCACCCATTTTTGGTAACTGCCCTCCCCGACGACTCTTCAGACGAGGACATGGTAGATTTGAAACGCCTGATGAGGAATAGGGGCCAAAAGGCCGAGCAAAAAGGTGTTGGGACCTCTCATCCAGTAGAGGTCCCACCTCCCGCGGCTCCTGGAGTCGAGTTGAAACCCATGCCGAACCTTCAGAAGAAGAGGCCCTATGAGCCCAAAGAGAGGGAGGTGGGGTTGCCACCAAAAGTAAGCAAGCAGCAGAAGACGGCAAGGGACAGAGGCAAGAGGGCCTCTTCCACTGAAAGCCGTGACGAAAACGTTAGGGCCGAGGTCCGCCGAAGAGCAAGACCTCGCATATGGTCCCCAAGGCTTGAGCTGGATGGCGCCCCCATTCTTTGGGATACATCCCTTAGGAACTATGATGGGGGGAGGACAGGATACGTTGCTGAGGCCCTGCAGCAGCCACTCCTCCTGCCTCACGATATGGAGTCCTATAGGCGCTTCAACCAGCAGGAGCTCTTCTTATCCCTTAAGAGGGATATGGCCATGGTAAATGAACTTGCTCTCTTAATTTGAGTTCCATTTTTAATTTGCCCTGCTTCCTTTCTTCACCTTGTGCTAAAAATATTGTCATGCAGATTACTCAGCAGATTTACGTGGCTGAGGAATGGAACAGAAAGTCCCACCTCGAGGCCCAAGTAGCAGTCCAGTCTTAATTTGAGGCGGAGAGGGCTCTCGACCAGCTGAAGGATGACTATGCTCGCTTATCCGAGCAGCTTAAGGCCATGACCCGGGAGAGGGACAACAGCAAGGCCGGCCTCCAAAACGCTGAGACCCAGGCCGAGGAGCAGCGCAAACAATTGCACGCGTCAGAGATCAACCTGGCAACCGAAAGGGAGCTGGTGAAGGGTCTCAAGGCAAAACTCCAAAAAGCCAGGGAGAGCGCCCAAGTAGCCGAACAGGAGGTTCAACTGGCCAAGGAGTCAGTTGAAGCTGAGAGGAAAGCGGCATATCAGCTGGGAGTGGATGAGACTGGGAAACTGCTCACGGAGCAATTCGCTTTGGTTGCTCGTGAGTACTGCGACGTAATCTGTCAAAAGGCATTGGACGTCGCTGGGGTCCCTTCAGACTCTCCCCTAAGGCTTCCTGGGAGCATATACTACGATCCAGAGATCCCAGAACTTTCAGAGACTGACCTTCCTCCTACTTAACAGCCTTTTGAGGCCACAGAGCAAGGCTTAGTCAGTGTAGCCTCCCCATCCACCTTCGATGCACCCAGAGAGGCTGGTCAGCCAGTTAAACCAGCCAAAGACAAAGGTCAAGGGTTGGACGAAGAGAAAACTCTTGTTGAGTCCCAGAGCCAAGCCCTAGAAGCTGCTGCTCAGACGGGCCAGGTTGCTGACCCTGTGGTCCCTTCGGCTCGAGAGTAGATGCATAGGGCCCCCCTTTTCTCTCTTGTTTTACTTTTTGTAAGAGGTTGTAATCTACTCTTTTGATTAATGAAGCAGTTTTTCCTTGGCATTTATTTCCTTTGTTGCGTGTGATACAACTTGTTGTTATTATGAAGTCTTGTACTTTAACTTTATTGTGATCCTTTCCAAGTTTGCACGAAAGAATAAGAGGCGATGTAGGTTAGGGTTAACTTTAACACATTCAGGAACTTCAATCATGGCTCATCAGAGAATGATACTTCAATAAAAACCACTATATTTGGATTTAGAGTCTAACACTTAAAGGAATTGTAACGAAGCATTAACTAACCCATATCATCTGGTCCGAGGACTATAGGCATGGATGGATTTAAGTTTAAACACCTAAATAGAATCGTAACATAGTGCTAACTAACCCATATCATCTGGTCCGAGGACTACAGGCATGAATGGATTTAAGTTTAAACACTTAAAGGAATCGTAACAGTGTTAACTAACCCATATCATCTGGTCCGAGGACTACATGCATGAATGGATTTAAGTTTAAATACTTAAAGGAATCGTAACAGTGTTAACTAACCCATATCATCTGGTCCGAGGACTACAGGCATGAATGGATTTAAGTTTAAACACTTCAATGGAATCATGACATAGTGCTAACTAACCCATATCATCTGGTCCGAGGACTACAGGCATGAATGGATTTAAGTTTAAACACTTAAAGGAATCGTAACAGTGTTAACTAACCCATATCA
The DNA here is from genome assembly GCF_002906115.3 of Quercus suber. NCBI lineage: Eukaryota > Viridiplantae > Streptophyta > Magnoliopsida > Fagales > Fagaceae > Quercus > Quercus suber. The sequence continues at coordinate 276,292 of NW_027069767.1, read as the reverse complement.
TCTGGTCCGAGGACTACAGGCATGAATGGATTTAAGTATAAACACTTAAATGGAATCGTAACGTAGTGCTAACTAACCCATATCATCTGGTTCGAGGACTACAAGCATGAATGGATTTAAGTTTAAACACTTAAAGGAATCGTAACAGTGTTAACTAACCCATATCATCTAGTCCGAGGACTACAGGCATGAATGGATTTAAGTTTAAACACTTAAAGGAATCGTAACAATGTTAACTAACCCATATCATCTGGTCCGAGGACTACATGCATGAATGGATTTAAGTTTAAACACTTAAATGGAATCGTAACATAGTGCTAACTAACCCATACCATCTGGTCCGAGGACTACAGGCATGAATGGATTTAAGTTTAAACACTTAAAGGAATCATAACAGTGTTAACTAACCCATATCATCTGGTCCGAGGACTACAAGCATGAATGGATTTAAGTTTAAACATTTAAATGGAATCATAACTTAGTGCTAACTAACCCATATCATCTGGTCTGAGGACTACAGGCATGAATGGATTTAAGTTTAAACACTTAAAGGAATCGTAACAGTGTTAACTAACCCATATCATCTAGTCCGAGGAGTACAGGCATAAATGGATTTAAGTTTAAACACTTAAAGGAATCGTAACAGTGTTAACTAACCCATATCATCTGGTCCGAGGACTACAGACATGAATGGATTTAAGTTTAAACACTTAAAGGAATCGTAACAGTGTTAACTAACCCATATCATCTGGTCCGAGGATTACAGGCATGAATGGATTTAAGTTTAAACACTTAAATGGAATCGTAACATAGTGCTAACTAACCCATACTATCTGGTCCGAGGACTACAGGCATGAATGGATTTAAGTTTAAACACTTAAAGGAATCGTAACAGTATTAATTAACCCATATCATCTGGTCCGAGGACTACAGGCATGAATGGATTTAAGTTTAAACACTTAAAGGAATCGTAACATATTAATATGCTGATTAAAAGAAGAGTTTGATTAATAATAATACCTTTTGAGGTTATTTACATTCCACGGGCGTGGTATCACATGATTGTCTAGGTTTTCAAGGAAGTATGCCCCAATGCCAGCTCCTGAAGTAATACGATATGACCCTTCCCAATTAGGCCCTAATTTTCCCCAAGCTGGGTTCTTTGCAGTGCCCACCGCCTTTCTTAGTACCAGATCGCCAGGTTCCAGAGGTCTGAGCCTTACATTGGCGTCGTAGCCCTGTCTAAGCTTTTGTTGGTAATGCGCTAATCAGACCATTGCATTTTCCCTCATTTCATCGATTAGGTCCAAGCTCTTCTCTAGCAGCTCATCGTTGCCCGTCGGAATAAATGAGCTAGTTCTCAGTGTCGGGAATCCAGTTTCCAAAGGTATGACAGCTTCAGCCCCGTAGGTCATTGAGAAGGGGGTCTCTCCAGTGGACTTGCGTGGAGTGGTTCTGTAAGCCCAAAGCACATGTGGCAATTCTTCTACCCATTTACCCTTCGCGTCATCTAATCTCTTTTTCAAGCCATTTACAATGACCTTGTTAATAGCTTCGGCCTGGCCATTACCCTGGGGATAAACTGGGGTGGAGTACCTGTTCATGATCCCCAGCTCACTGCAATAACTCCTAAATGCCTTGCTATCAAACTGCAAGTCATTGTCCGAGATGAGAGTACATAGGACTCCAAATCAAGTAACTATATTCTTCCACACAAACCTTTGTGCGTCTACGTCTCGGATATTGGCAAGGGGTTCGGCTTCGACCCACTTGGTGAAGTAGTCAGTGCCGACCAGCAGATATTTCTTGTTCCCTGCAGCCTTAGGGAAGGGTCCCATGATATCCAGGCCCCATTGGGCGAAAGGCTATGGGCTGGACAGCGGGTTGAGGGTCCCTCCAAGCTGATGGATGTGTGGGGTGAATCGCTGGCATTGATCACATTTTTTAACATAATTCAGGGCCTCTTTCTGCATGTTCGGCCACTAATAACCTTGAGTGATGGCTCGGTGAGCCAGGGATCTACCTCCGGTGTGGCTTCTACAGATTCCCTCATGCAGTTCTTCTAATAACAGCTCAGCCTTTTCAGGATGCACGCACAATAAGTATGGTCCTGAGTAGGAACGTTTGTACAGTTTCTGATCTTCCGACAACCAAAATCTAGCTGCTTTCCTCCGAATTTTATCGGCTTCTCCCTTCTCTTCAGGCAAAGTGTCTTCCTTTAGAAACTTAACCAACGGGTCCATCCAACTGGGCCCAGCTCTGACCTCATGTACTTGAATTACTTCTTTTCCTACTTCAGTCTATACAAGTCTTCAATGAGGATAACCCTCGGCAAATCTTGTGCCGAAGAGGTGGGCAAAGTGGCCAAGGAGTCAGCATGTGAGTTGCCACTCCTAGGAATATGCAGCAAGCTGAAAGACTCGAACCCTGACTGTAGATGTCTAGCTCGGCTCAGGTATCCCTGCATTCTTTCGTCCTTTGCCTCAAACTCCCCCTGAACTTGACCCACAATCAGCCTTGAGTCCGAGAATATCTTTACTGCCTTTCCTCCCATTCTTTGGACCATACTCATCCCTATCAACAGGGCTTCGTATTCCGCCTCATTATTAGTCGCTGAAAAGCCTAACCTTAACGCCTTTTCAATAACGATTCCCTCGAGGGATATCAGCACTAGCCCCACTCCGGAGCCCCTCTGGTTTGCGGCCCCATCCACGTACGCCTCCCAATGGGAGGGGCCTTGTTGAGAAATCATGCCAACCGATTTTTCGTCCATGTTTGTCGTCAGCTTTACCTCTTCAAACCGGGGCTCTGTGAACTCGGCTACCAAATCAGCAAGCACCTGGCCCTTGACTGAGGTGTATGGCATATATTTGATGTCAAAAGCCCCTAGGATCGTCCCCCATTTTGTGATTCTCCCCGTGTAGTCTGCATTTCAGAGTATAGCCCTGAGCGGAAGCTGGGTGAGAACGACGACTGTATGGGCTTGGAAATAATGTGGGAGCTTTTGTGTACCGTGCACTACTGCTAAAATAGTCTTTTCCAACAGTAAATAACGTACTTCAGCTTTATGTAGCGACTTGCTTACGCAATAAACGGGTTTTTGCACACCGCCTTCTGCTCGGATTAGCACCAAACTTACGGCATAGGTAGCTACAACGATATATGCAAACAAGACCTCGTCGGGCTCAGGGCTGGACATGATTGGTGGTCGAGCTAGATAGTCTTTCAACTGTTGGAAGGCCACAGCACACTCTTCCGTCCACTCGAACCCTTTCCACTTGTTAATCAAGGAAAAGAAGGGCCGCACCTATCCGCTGATCGAGAGATAAATTGATTTAGGGTTGCCGTCATTCCTGTCAGTTTCTGGACCTCCTTGGGGTTCCGAGGAGGCTGTAACTCATTAATGGCCCTTATCTGATCAGGGTTGACCTCGATTCCCCTGTGAGTCACCATATATCCCAGAAACTTGCCTGACCCCACTCCAAACGAGCACTTAGCCGCTTCAAGCGTAGCTTGTACTTCCTGAGAACTTCAAAGGTGCTTTCTAGGTCCTTCACGTGCTCAGACATCACTTTGCTCTTCACCACCATGTCATCTATGTAAATCTCGATATTCTTTCCCAGCTGTAGTTCAAAGATTCTCATCATCATCCTCTGGTAAGTAGAACCCGCATTTTTTAAGCCGAAAGGCATCACCTTATAGTGATAGTTGCCCATGGAAGTCACAAAAGCAGTTTTCTCCTGATCTTCCTGGGCTAAGGGTATCTGATGATAGCCTTGGAACGCGTCCAAGAAGCTCATTCGGGGGTGTCCGACGGTGGCGTCTACTAGCCGATCGATTTTAGGCATGGGGAATGAATCCTTAGGGCATGCCTTATTTAAGTCGGTGAAGTCCACACATACTCGCCATTTCCCACTTTTCTTCTTCACCACCATGGTATTTGCCAGCCACTCTGGGTAGAAGACTTCTTTAATAGCCCCAGCTTGCTTGAGCTTTGCTACTTCTTCTCTGACCGCTTCAGCGTGTTCCTTAGATGGACGCAGAGGTGGCTGCTTCTTAGGGGTGATCATGGGTTTTCCTTAAGAAGTTGCACTAACTCCTCTTTTTCCTTCAAGGGTAACTGGGATCCGACTTGGAAGAATTTTTCGGGCTTATCCCCTATGAGGACTTTTGTCAAATCTTCGCACCCTGTGCCTTTGTCTGAATCTTCTGTGGGCGATAACCGGTGCTTTGGTTGCTATAAGCCCCTTTCGGCTCTGGTCGACGACTCGGCTCCGGGTTCGTGCTAGATGGCAGCCACTAAGCATTGTCTAGCTACGGATTGGTCCCCCCGGATTTTGCAAACTCGGCCCTCGGAAGGATATTTGATTTTCTGATGTAAGGTGGAAGAAACCGCCTTCAACGCGTGAAGCTAAGGTCTGGCTACAATTGTCGTATAGGGTGAAAAAACGTCCACAACTATAAAATCCACCACCACCACCTCTGAGCCAGTCTGCACAGGTAGTCGTATTTGGCCCTTCGGGGTCATAACTCTTCCCTCGAAACTGATCAGCGAAGAATTATATGGTGTTAAGTCACTAAGTTTGAGGTTCAGGCCCCTGTAGAGATCAGGGTACATTATTTCCGCAGCGCTTCCTTAGTCGACCATCACCCGTTTCACATCATACCCCCCAATTCTAAGGGTGACGACCAACGCATCAACATGAGGCTGGACAGTGCCCACCTTGTCAGCGTCCGAGAAACCCAAAACTAATTGATCATCAAGTTTGCACCTCTTCGGACCTTGGCCGGACTCCCTCACAGGTAACCGATCCACCGACATGACCTTGGATGGCCAGGATCCCGTTCTCCGTAAGGCCGCAAAGATAACATTGATAGTTCCCAGAGGGAGTTTCGGGGGATCATCCCTCCGGGAGTCTGCGCTCATCGGACCTCCTCGGCCGCTGGTGTGATGCAGGAGGTGTCGCAGTTTCCCCTCACTGACTAGTTGCTCCAAGTGGACCCACAAGTTCCTGCAGTCCTCAGTCGTGTGCCCATAATCCTGGTGGTATTGTCAGTAGAGATTGCGATTACGTCTATTAGGATTCCCTGCCATCTTGTTCGGCCACTTGAAGAATAGCTCGTTCTTGACCTTTTCTAAAACTTGGTGGACTGGGTCCCTGAATACGGTGTTGACAGTCTAGGGATTGGCTGTTCCTGACTGCACAGGGAAATCTCTCATCGGTTTGCTGCTGGTGTATCGATCCGACCTGAAATCCCTCCTCTCTAGGGGGACAACCTTTTCCTTGCCTTTCTCTTGTTGTTGGTCTTCTTCAACTCTCTTGTACTTTTCAATACGGTCCATTAGCTGACGAATGCTAGTAACGGGTTTGCCAGACAAGGACGTCCTTAAACCATGATCAGTAGGGAGGCCGAGCTTAAACGTTTCTAGGGCCATTGCGTCAAAATTGCCCTCCATGTCATTAAACATTTCCCAATATCTATCCGAATACACCTTCAAGGATTCCCCTTCCTGCATGGTCAAAGACAGCAGAGAAGACAGAGGTCGGGCCACTCTTTGGCAGGTGACGAACCGTGAACTAAAAGCTTGGGTGAGCTCTTTAAAGGAGCTGATGGAATTTGGGCTCAGCCTATCGAACCACCTCATGGCAACTAGCCCAAGACTAGAAGGAAAAACCTTGCACATCAGCGCTTTGTCCCTGGAGTAGACAGCCATCCTTTGGTTAAAATGACTCACGTGTTCCACGAGGTCTGTTTTGCTGTTATAGATGGTGAACGTTGGTTGGTTAAAGTGGCGGGGAAGTCTAGCCTCTTCGATCCCGCACGTGAAGGGTGACCTGGAAATCTGGTTTAGAGCCCTGCTCATGGCGTCGTTTCCGACGTCTCCACGTGATGGGCTTCTGCGTTGCCCCTTGTGAGGAGATTCCTCTTCATAGGTATAGGACTCGCTGACTGGTGTCCTGGATTTGGGTTGATAAGTGACGTCTGGCTCGTCATCAGGGTCTTCATCAGAGTACGAGGAAGCCCGTTTCCTTTTTGCATGGCGTAACTCCCTTTTTAGCTTTTCAACTTCCCGCTGTAAATCTCGGTTCTTCTCTGCATGGGACATGTGGCTTCCGCCATGTGACTGGCTCTGACCAGAGGGCACGGTGTGCACGCTACCCTCGTGGTCTTGTCCTCGCTCCAGGTTAAGGAAAGGGTCCACGTGCTGAGATGCCCTAGACTCCGCTTCTTGCTGACCGTGTTCAGCCATCACCAACTGTTGTCTTCACCCCTGCACAAGCTCTTCCCACAGACGGCGCCAATTGTAAGGTCTGTTTTTGTAGCCCAAGCCCAAAGGATATGGGTTAAAGGCCCAACGAACCCAGAACAATGAATTTGTAGAGAGTGGACACCAGAGCTGGGCTGTTTATGAAATCAACAATGGTTGGCTAGGTTACTTGACGTGATGATAACACGAAATAATGCATGATTAACTCCGTGAAAGAGTGTCCGAAGAGGTATTTTATTGAATGAACAGTGATTACAACGTTCAGAGCTACAGTAAAATTTCTCTCTCTCTTCTCGTTCTTCTCCCCTCATTATCAGGGACCCTTCTTCTTTATGTAGCATCCTCTCTTATCATCTCCATCATCCACCTGTTCTTCATCCGCGTATCTACTCAAGTGCATGTCACGTCATGCGTCCACTTTAGTTCTTTGTGAGTGGCGGTAGCCGAGGTTACACTGTTCAGGGGTCTTCTCCACATAAATGCGGCCAGAAAAGCTGTTGCAGTGCATTAAATGCGGTGGTAGTAGCTTTTCCTTTAGATATTTTTTGGCTCTGATCATCTCTGGATCCGCCTAGAGCTTATCCTTATCGTTGGGATTGTCAGGAAGGTCATTTAGACCTTCCACACGTTTGTTTGATCAAGACTATTTGTGGCCGAGGAGTGGATTGTCTTCGGACCAGTAGAGACCTCTTTGGGCGGTATTCCCTCTTTACTTCTGGGTTTCCTGCCTTCAGATGGGCTGTCCCAACCGCCTATTGCTCCTCGAAAATATAATAGTCTTTAACGGGGTGTCTCGGGCCCATTAAGTAGCTCTAGGCCCATTAAGTAGCTCTATGCAAATAAACTATAGAAAATAGGCAGAAGCCAAACACACTCTAAGCATAATGGGTTTGTTCAATTTTTTTTTTTTTTAAACACAAATACTTGTGGAGTACAAAAAATACATGAATTGACCTTGACCTTAAATTTGCGTCGACGAGTGGTGTCAAGGAATAGCTTTAACTAAAAAGATTAAGGAAATGACAATGACAATGATGACCCACATGACACCTAAAAAAATCAAATCCCAAATGCACTCAAAGAGGTCTCTCTCTCGCAAAAGCACAAGGTAAAATATTTCATGTTTTCTCTAAATAAATTTTTGGACGTGGACTCTATTAGAAAAATAAACATACGGTGGAATATTCATTTAACCCATATATATATATATATATAACTTTTGTGAATATTACATCATTTAATAATTTTTTTATTTGATTAATATGTTTTTTTTTTTTTGAGGGGGATTTGATTAATATGTTGAAAATACACGTTCTCTTTGTTCTTAATATGAAGGCCAAACTTTGAGTTAATTCTCTCAACAACAACCAAAAATAAAACCTTGAGTTAATTGGCTATAATTTATTATAAGCTCATAAATCATAATTCATAACCCCTATCTTGTTTAAAAGTACAAAAAAAAATCACAAAATATAAGCATTTTATAGATTAAATATTTATCTCTCATATTAACTTTATATTTTACAACCATGAAAGAAGAATATAGCGATGGATTAGTTTAAAAAAAACACATATTTAATAAAAAATTATTACATGATACTAATAAATTTCAACCTAACTTGCTCTATATATCTGCATGTGTAATACTCGAAGGTTGGCATGAGCTTTTGGTAAATTTTTTTTTTGGGCTGATAATTCGATAGTCAAAGGGGGAAGGATTTGAACTCTAGAAGTTTCCATTTAAAAATACAAAAAAGTGCCAATCAGTTAAGCTTTTAGTAAAAGATTTAATTCAAAGCATAATCAATCACATATATATGGGCTGCCTAATGTTGTGCAACTTATTCAAGGTTTTCAAGCCATAATGGTTTTAAAAAACAAGCAAAATTCCGCTTGAGAAGTGGCAAACACCAACTGCAGCAAATGCAACCCAAACATCTAAGTGCTACTGAAAGAATCTTTCACAACAGAAGCAAAGCGCAAAGGCCTGGTTGAAAATTTATAACCTCAATAAATTCAGCCACCAAAGATAACAAAGCTTATAATAGAGAGAATAAGAAAAAAGAAAGCCTTGTGTACCAAGTTTAAACTGCTCTCAGATATTCCACTCACTGGGGATTCCACTTCTTAAACTCAAGACTCGTGACAATGTGGGTCTAGCCAATCCCTGGTAGAGCCCTTTGCCATGTTGCCGGTGGCATTGCCATAATCTACAGACAATGTGTTTTTCCCCTTATCCTTCGTAATGAATAGTGTAGGATTCTTGCGACTGACCTTTGGAGAAGGAGGTTTTGAGGCTTCTACTTCTGAAGTGAAATATTAGTTTTACTCTGATCTAAGTCTCCTATTTCCAAGCTTGGAATCATGAATCCATCAGTGTCTGATGCATATAAAGGCCATAGATTAATGTCAGCACGATCAGAGATACCTTAAACAATTTAGAGAAGTTAACGCTGATGACCCACACAAACCTTATTAAAAAAAAATTTGAGCCGTCACAAAAATAGGACTGAAAATTGAAAGAACACATTCATCTTGATCACAATTAACATTACATCTACTCACTATTACACTAACATATAAGGTTAAAATACCAAATCAATCTGTGAATACAAACTACAAGGGATATTATAACAAGATCAAAACACTCTCTCTCTCTCCAATGTGATAATTACTGATGATGTAACAAGTAATGACACAACTAAAGACCTTGTTCCTTGAGGCAATGATAGATGTTACACCTTCCACTCTTGCAGATCACAAACAGTCCACCTAATTACATGTCAATTCATCAGCTATGGCCTGTAAGAAGGCTGCATATTACTCCCATCTCAATGAACAACACTCACACCAAATAAATAAACTTAATATTTACTATACTTTCCTTTTTGGATAACTAAAACTTAATATTTACTATACTTCAATTGGTAAACATGATAAATGAGATTTTAACAACTAAGAAATATCAACTCACCTTCAAATTGAGCAATTCAAAGAATACAAAGACTCCAAATTTATCAAGTGCCGCATGAAAGATTCATTAGGCATTAATTCTATACTTGCTGAATTCTCTACTCGTTGTATTCTCTACTGAATAATTACTCTTAATATATCTTCTAAAAGATGGAAAGACAGAGACTTCATAGCCATATCAACATAAAAAAAGGGCAACAAGTAGCCAACAACATATGCATATATAGTAAATTATGTATAATTCATTTAATTGCTTAGGAAAAGTGCAAGCTACAAAGCACAGCAAGGATGAAACAAATTGTCCTTGTGAAAAGATAACCCCGTCAATGATTAATCACATAAGAATCACATGTGACCCCAAGACACAAGAAACAAATTCAGAAAATACACAAGTGTTATGAAAATCAGGTAATTATCAACTTCAAAGGACCAAGCTCATACACCTGGAGTTCCATTCATCCTAATGTAAGGTGTATGTGCAAACAAAGCTGAAAGATTTATGGTCAATCTACTAAACCCACTAAATGAACTACAGGGACATGAATTAGTAACAAATATGTGGAAATGGGTTATTGAAACAATTATAAACTCTGCCTAGGACATAAGAGTCTCCAATTTGACAGGAAGTTCAAGCATAATTCAGAATAAGCATTGCAAACAACCATATATTAACAGAAGATCAGACATTTTTGTCTAATATACTGCCAACTATAGCCCAGCGCATGCATGTAAGCAAGAAACATTGCACTTGTTGACATGTTGACATAAATCCAGAAAACCAAAAATAATCTTCATGTTGACAATTTTTGGTTCATTATTTTTGGGACATCAATATGTATTTTCTTTCAGAGCTGTATACAGGGATGATTGATATCATTTTTCCAAGAGAAATGGAATGAGTTAATGCAGATATACCAGGTATTATGATCAATTGTGGGGCAATAGTGTATATGTTTTTCCCACCCAAATTCTCATCAATAATTAAAACCCTCAGGTGGAAATAAATCTGCCAGACTAAGTTCTAGCTTACCAGAAGGATATATACATTGTATAATGTATACTAATCTTGCTTGAAGCCTTTTGAAATCAACTCAGTTCTTGAATGACAACCTTTGAGCCGTTGTGAATCAGGAAATATTTTGAAATCAACTAAGTAGTTATGCCTGTTGACATGCCTAAAACACTTGGACATGCAATAATGTGAATCTATTGCATGATTAACCAGTCCCACTCTCTTCTTATTCATAAAATGTAAATTATATTGAAATGACAAAAGGACACAATGCTTTGCTTGTCTAAATGAGCATACCAGTCCAGATTTCCGTTGTTATCAATCAATTAGTGAAAGCTAGTTGAAGTCTTCAACATTGAGAATATTATTGTTAGAGCATTAGCAGTGGGCTTGCAAATGCCAAATCTTAAGAATATTTGGCATTTAAGCCCCAAAACTGCTCAGCAACTGGGAGGGCATATGTCATATGCCAATTTTTTTGAGATTTTGCTACAGTACCATCTCAAATGTAAGATGGTACTGTAGCTCAATCTTATAAAAAAAAATATATTTTTAATGCACTCATTTCTCTCTCCTCTCTCATTTTAACCGGGTAATTCTCGCTCCTCTCTCACTTCTCTCTTCCTTCTCTCTTTATTTCTGCTCTCTCTTCTTCTTGCTCTATGATTCTTCTCAACGTCTTCACTCTCCGGCAACTCTCTAGATCGGCGTTGGATCGTCTACCATGATCGGAGAGGATCGGCGTTGGATCGTCTACCCCGATCGGAGAGGATCGTCTACCACGATCGAAGAGGATCGGCGTTGGACCATGATCGGAGAGGATCGGTGTTGATCGGCGTTGTACCAAATCTAGATAGTGGTGGGTCTCGAGATCGGCGGTGGTTTCTAGATCGGTGGTGGGTCTCTGTGTTCTTCCTTCTCCGGCAACTCTCTAGATCGGTGGTGGGTCAACAAATCAACTTCCTTCAAGCTTCCCAGCGGCGAATCCGCTTCCTTCGAGCTTCGGCGGTGGTGGTTGGGTGGTTTTGACCTTGGGTTGCTGTGTTTTTTTTTTTTTTTTTTTTTTTTTTTTTTTTTTTGTGTGGTGTTGATGGGTGGAGAAGGAGGGTGGTGGTGGTGGTGTGATGGTCGGAGGCAGTGTTCTGGTCTTTCTCTGGATTTTTTTTTTTTTTTTTTGTGTGGTGTTGATGGGCGGAGAGGGTGGTGGTGGTGGTTTTGATGGATGGAGGGTAGTGTTCTAGTCTTTTCTCTGGATTTTTTTTTTTTTTTTTTTTGTGTGGTGTTGATGCGGCGAGAGGGTGGTGGTGGTGGTTTTGATGGACGGAGGGCAGTGTTCTGGTCTTTTCTCTGGATTTTTTTTTTTGAGTGTTGATGGTAGATTATTGGTTGCCGGTGGTGGTGGTGGTGTGCAGCGGTGGTGGCGATGATGGTGGTTCTTGAACAGAAAGAAAGAGAAAAAGAATAAAAAATGAATAAATATTGTGTTGTATTGTACAGTGATAATTGTGAGATATTAATATTTTATTGCGGTAGAAATATTATTTAATGAGTAGAATTGAGATATAAAATTTGGATGTTGGAGAATTGGAAAATTGTATTGTATAATTGATAAAGTTGCTTTTTGAGGTGGTAAAATAGGATGGGATATAGAAACCGGCTGCGGATGCTCCCACACGTTATAATTCATTAATAAAATTCTATTTTACTTGCATCATAATTGAAATTTACAAGCCAACTAACAGCATAGAAGCTCTGTAATCACTCTATTGCATCACAATTAAGCTTCAGGAGGCCGCCTCCTGAAGCTTAATTGGAAAGCAATTGCCTGGAATTTATTTTATTGGAAAGAAATTGCTTGGAATTTTTTTTTTAATTCTCGAACATCACTTGATTTCTCAATCCTCCATCATCAGGGGGCCTAGTGTTTGAACCAAATACACTTGCTTTTTTGGCAAACTGTATTGGTCCTATTGTGACTATCCTTTGTGATTGTGGGATAAGGCATCTGGATATGTTTTACTATGCCAAATATCTGTCTTAGCATAGATTGATACCCAAGGCAATTGGATTAGAGTTTTTGCACATTAACCTAGAGTTTTTTCTTGATTTTTCTCTCCACTACTGTACAAAGTTCAAGCAGCCCTATGCAACTATATTTCTCCATCGGAGTTCCATCAGAAGGTGCCTTTTGAATTTAAGAGGATCAAAAAGAACTGGAGCAATAAAAGTAGAGAAGGATTAAGCACGTCTCTGTTTGTTAGGATAATGACATTTTTGTTTCATACTTTTTAGGAAAACAATATTTATTTCATTCAAAGGGAAGGTGTTAACTGCAATTATACCAATTAGAAGATCAATTGTGGAGCAATAAGTTATTTAACAAATTTTCGACCCAAATTCACATGAATGATTAAAATTTATAACTATTTTGCAAAAAGAAAAAGGTTTGCCAAACTAAATTGAGAAATCATATATATTCTGGAAAAAGAAAATTTACAAACCAACTAAACAATACAAAAGTCTTTTTTTCCTCAACAAACCACTATACATAGCCAGTTACTAAGACCATGAACTACCTAGTTTGCATTTTTTTTTTTCAAACAAAAGAACAATTATCAAACTCCTTTGCCAATAAAAACCTATCCTCCAGTTCTTTAGCAACAATACATAACTTAAGGGTCTGCCATAATGACAACTTCCCAATGACAGGTTAAAACTACCATACAAGCTTTGTCATCATTCAATTGCATCACAATCAAACTTCAAGAGGCCTTTCAGAGGCATCGTTCACTGCTTGGATTTCATCACTAGAAGCATTCCTTTTCAATGATGCAGAAGCAAGCTCTTCAAAACTCTCATGAAGCTTTAAATTCTGCAAATTTCCCAAAGGCACTTCACCCGTTTGTGTGAACCTGCGTGGTTGAGAAATACAATTAGCTGATCTCATTGAGAATTCTCCTTGATTACTTAAGATGCAAACCAGTTTATTAGGCCTGCTTCTTAGTAGCAACGCGGATTTCATAATATCATTAAATTAGCTTTTTTAACTTTTTCTAAATTCCATCCATGGCCATTTGTTTGAAAATCAAGTAAATTTTGTTTGTTGTCATGCCTAAATCATTTGGATAAGCAATAATGTGAATATGTTTATCTATAACATATGATTGGATGAAATCAAGTGAGTAAATAATTAGTGATGGAACGAACCTCTCAATTCGTCTGAGTTGTTTGTGACATCAACCATAGTTGGCCTTGTTTGTGGATCTTCCTCTGTACATGTCAAGGCAAGGTCCACCACAGCTTGTAATTGATGCTGTAAACTAGCACCTCCATCCCCATCTTCAGCCAAGATTGCAGGGTCCACAATCTCGTTTATGCAACTACCTTGAGCACGTATGTATGTATGCTACTAAAGTAGAATCTTTATCAATTGTAAATCGGGTTATATTAAGAGAATCCTCTCCAGTTAAAAGTTCTAGAAGAATCCGACAAAATCATATACATCAGCTTTTCTCAGTTACCTTGCCTGTTGCTGTAAACTCGGGGCTGCATGAAACCAAATTGTCGAATGCCATCATAAACCTTCCACGTCAGCTTCACCTTCGCGGAATTGATACAGAAAAAAAAGCTGGACAATTCGTGGAACATCATTTTCATCTAATAAGATAGTGCATTGTGTATACACATGTGGATGACAGGTCTTGGAAGCAGTATGGAGATAAGAAAGAGCATGAGCAATCTGCCTGCAATCTTTAACCTTCACTCCCACACCATCGGCTGATGTTGTAGTTCAGTACAGCGGGAGACATAAATTCGATCAGAAAGGAAACCATTGGCGGCAAATTCAAACGCTAGAAAGGGATGATGGAGTGTGGAGACAACAGCCTATGGGCTTTAATACATGCTGTGACCACTCAATTGTGCAGAAATAACTATATCATTGATGGCTATATAGGCCAAATTATCTAAACGCTTAATGAGAACAATTCGTCCTTAAGAGACCCCTTGTACCAATAAAATTCCCAGATGTTGAGCAGGATAATTGTTGGTTGCTTGGCGGAGTTTGTTGAGGGGAGAAGGTACGGATGGGAATAGGCTTGGCATTGACAAGAAGCTAATGAGAAACGCTTAGAAACCCGTACAACGAGAACATTACAGTTTCAAAGCGTCTGACTCATCCCCGAAAACCGTGAAGTAAGGATTTCGTTAAGGAAGATCGCTCTTAGAAAGACGGACTCGAGTACAAGACCAGACTGAGATGCTTAATCTTCGTTAATATTCTTCGTTAACATAATAAAACCAATTAGATCTTGATCGATCATGCTAGTAATACCGGGAACGTGACCCTTCTCCTTTTCATGTCTCTGCTCAGGTAAGAGGAATACTGCTGAATGCTAGGAGAGCTGTGAGCGGAGAAGGTACGGATGGGAATAGGCTTGGCATTGCAAGCAGGCAATCTAGCTTCTCATGTAAGAGGCTTCCATTCTCATAAAAGTAAAACGCTCTCTCTCTTCTTCTTTTATTAAAGAAATGATGATATGGCATGAACCAACTCCAGCGCATAATAGCTTGAATGTGGAATGTCCTTGCTCTCATTTGTTTGTGCTCTGCTAGCGAGGGAGGGAGCCTCAGCTGAATGACAATGACAATGAGGGCATTTTTATAGTAAATTCATTTCATTCAGGAGGGAGGTTTCATCGGAAAGTGAAGTAAAAGTAAAGTGGAGCTTTCCTCTTCATTTAGCTTTTTTCGGAATTTCAAAAGGAAAGTGCCAGCTTTTGCTTTTCAATTAGCCGTTCAATGCCAATACATCCCGATTGTTGACTTGGGAGAGCGCCACGGTTTCTATGAGATTCCAGATTTGCCTTTTTCTTTTTTTTTTTTGGGTTGAAAATTCCTTTTTTGCCTCTATTTTGGTCATGTTTTTAATTGGTTCTCAATTTTTCAATAATTTTATTAAGGTTCTTTATTTTTAAACTTACCAATATTTGATCCTGACAACATCTCACTTAAAAAAAAAAAAAGTAATTTTAAACTAGTAGTAATTCATTTATTATTTAGCATTTTTTGTAAGTGAGATGATAATAAAGGTCAAAAAACAACAAGTTTAAAAAATATATAGACCAAAATGAAGTTATAAAAACTTAAGACTAAATTTTAAATACGATCAAAATATCGAAATCAAAAAAGGTATTGTCCTAAAAAATTTTGTTTTTTGTCTCAAATCCCATTTATATATATATATATATATAAATTTGTTGAATTAATATATGCAAATCTCTTTATTGAATTACACGCTCTCTTTTATTTTTAATAGTGAACACCAAACTTTTGAATTAATTAACTATCATTTATTATAGATCATAACCTCTCTCGAGTGAATAATTTAAAAGTGCAAAATATCTCAAAATAGAGAAAATCCAAAATATCATTTTATATAATAAATAATTATCAATCTCTTATTAACTTCATATTTGCAAACTCGAAAAATATATTGGCCTGTTTGGTAGTATATTTCAAGTATTGTTGTTCAAAATGATATGAAAATTGTGGATAAAAAAATATTGTGAAAACACGTATTTAAATTGCTTATAATGAAAAAAAAGAGTTAGGTAACATATTTCTAATAACATATTTTTAAAAGTTAAAAAAAATTTAATTGTGTGTTTGGTATAAGTGTGTATTTTTTTTTNTAAAATTTACTAAACACATGAAGAGAGAGAGAGAGAGAGAGAGAGAGAGAGAGAGAGAGAGAGAGAGAGAGAGAGAGAGAGAGAGAGAGAGAGAGAGGAGAGAGAGAGAGAGCAACTACTGGTTTGAGACTTTAAGTTTGAGAATGTGGCGTGAGACTATAAGTAGTAGAGTGAGTAGTACAGCAGAAAAAGAAAAAAAAAAAGAAAGATATTTATAAGAAGTTTAGAGATTTAGGGTTTGTAGGGTTTAGAGATCTAGGGTTTGTAAAGTTTCAATTTTCAATTATATCCCTTATAAGTTTTTGTAATTACTAACTTTTTCTTTAAATTTAAAATATATGTTGGATATAAAATGTTTTTAACAAATCTAAAATAAAATGAAATTTTATTTTTATATGAGCTAACGGGTATGTTAAGTGGGTTATTTTAGGTTGACACAATAAATTGGTGTGTCAAATGTGTTTATTGCGGGTTACGCAGGTTGACCTGCTTATGACACGTTTCTTATCGTGTCGCTTTCAGGTCGACCTATTTATGACCCAAACCCATTAAGGTCCAACCCTAACCCGCAAAAATCTGTGTCGAGTTTGTGTTATGTTCGCGGGTTGGGTCAAACATTGACACCCCTAAATGTGTTGTCAATTTAGTAGGTCCTATGCTTTTCAAAATATTTACAATAATGTCATTCATTATTGTTGCTCAAAAATTGAAATGAAAAAAATACAACTCAAATACTCCTAAATAGAATCCCTTACTAAACGCTTTTTATTTTATTTTATTTTATTAGGCCATAGTTTTCAGTGTTTAAACACTGAAAACTATAAATCCCTTTACCAAATAGGGCTATATTAACTTTAACTCAACTCTCCTGTATACTCACACATATGTCATAATCCAAGATCATCATGAGCTTTGGAAAGTTATTTTATTTTATTTTAATATATATTTTTTTTTGTTGAGAATTGGATAGTTAGAATTGAGAGGACCTGAACTCCAGAAGTTTCCACTTGAAACCACACAAAATAAAATAATAATAAAAAAGTGCCAACTGCCAATCAATTAAGCTTTTAGTAAAAGATTTAATTTAAAGCATAGTTGGCTTCGGCTTTGCTAACTGACTACGTTTGATATAACCGCATATGGGCCATCTAATGTTGTGCACCTCATTCAAGGTTTTCAAGCCATAATCTTGGGGTTTTAAAGAACAAGCAAGATTCTGGTTGAGGTTATCATCATCATTTGTATTTTTTCAAGATCCAACAATGACCCAAACTCAAAGTGGAAGGAGCACGAAATCAAGCAAAAAAAGAGAAGGGCCAAACATCAACCGCAGCTAGTACAACCAGTGGCGGAGCTAGAATCTAACTTGAGAGGGGGCAAAAATTACATTTGACAAGGACATTTATACACATGCAAGCGAACATAAAAATACAATATTTGAGATCAATATTTTTGTACAGCTATATGTTATAGGTCTATTTATTTTAGCTTAACATGCAAACTTATTTTTGAAAAGCCATCCTATTTATTAACCATTTATTTATACTACAATACAAGAAATGCACTTAAAAAGTTAACAAAGAAAGAGAGTAGAAAAATCAAACAATATGGGGTTATAAGTTAGACACGCATTAAGGTATCTGTTTTTTTTTTTTGTTTTTTTTTTTTGAATTTTTTTTAATTTAATAATAGAATTGGATTGTGTTAATATAGGATGGGCTTATATTTTAAGAGGGCAAAAGTGGGCTATGCTCCCAATTGTCTCATGCAAGCAGCTAATTGTTTGTTTACCATTTTATAACTTTTCATTAGTAATAGTTCTATTTTTTTTTACCTCAAATGCATCAAGGTAAGTTAGGTAAATATTAACAGTTTTTTTGGGTGGGGCCAGGGGGGGCAAGTGCCCCCTCTCGACCCCCCCTGGCTCCGCCCCTGAGTACAACCCAAACATCGGAAATAATCTTTCGCAGCAGAAGCAAATCACAAAGACCTGGTTGAAAATTTATTGTCAAAATACATAACCTTTTATAAATTCATTCTCCAAAGATAACAAAGCTTATAATAGAGAGAAGAAAAAAGAAAACCCATTGTGCCAAGTTCAAAAAGCTCTCAGATATTCCACTCACTGGCGATTCCACTACTCAAACTGAGACTCATGACAATGTGGGTCTAGCCAATCCTTGGTACAGCCCTTTGCCATGTTGCCGGTGGCTTTGCCACCACCCACAAGTTCTCTGAGACTCTCTACTTATTCTCCCGACCTTTCCCACTAGTCCTCTCATCTGCTTCCTTCAACTTTAGCTTCAACCGCTGCTTACGACCAGCAGAATTCGGCTTTTGCTGCTTTGACTGTGAAGAAGGTGCTCCGTGTGGACCGAGGTAGATATTCTCTTCTCTTTTCGCCCGCAAAAGTTCAAAAAACACAGATTTTAAAATACAGACTCAAATGCATAATCTATAGACAATATTTTTTTCCCTTTTCTTTTGTAATGAATAGCGTAGGATTCTTGCAACTGACCTTTGGAGAAGGAGGTTTTGAGGCTTCTACTTCTGAAGCATCAGTTTTACTCCGATCTAAGTCTCCTATTTCCAAGCTTGGAATCACAAATTCATCAGTGTCTGTTGCATATGAAGGCCGCGGATTAATGTCAGCACAATTAGAGATACCTTAAACAATTTAGAGAAGTAAAGGCTGATGGCACCTGCACAAACCCTCTTTTTAAAAAAAAAAAAATGATCCGTCACAAAAACAGGTCACTGAAAATTGAAAGAACATATTAATCCTAATGACAAGATCAAAACACACACTCTCTCTCTCTCTCTCCAATATGATAATTACTGATGATGTAACAAGTAATGACACAACTAAAGACATTGTTCCTTGAGTCAGTAACAGATGTTACACCTTCCACTCTTGCGGGAAAAATTATTGAATACTCCGAAAATACTATAAATGCATACTCTCATCTTACATGAATTATTGATCCCACCATAAATTTAATTAGTGGAACCCATATATATGTGAAAAGAGGGAGTACAATAAAAAACGGTCCACCTAATTACATGTTAGTTCATCAGGTTTGGCCTATGAGAAGGCTGCATATTACTCCCATCTCAATGAACAATACTTGTGCCAAAGAAAGAAACTTAATATTTACTATACTTTCAATTGGTAAACAGGAGTTTGAGTTTTGAGTAATTTAATTGTGTGGCTACCGATACATTAAAGATTCAATTGTTTTTTTAACGATATCTTAACCTGACTCGAACAAGAATCAAGCTAATCTTATACTAGTATAAAAGAAAAAAGCAAAAGGAAGAAAGAAAGAAAATCTTATACTCCTATATATAAAAAAATTGTGTTGGATTTTTATAGTATTTCTTGTGATGCATCTATATATATATATATATACATACATACACACATGTATATATATATATATATATCTAAAAGCTGAAACGTAGAGGTTAATGTTGCAGCGCTCCTATTGAGCCACATTAGCGCCACATCATCAACCTATTTTCAATATTTTCTGTCTTTTTAAATTATTTTTCTCCTTATTAATTTGCCACTACAATTATACATTCTCTAACATTTACTTACTTTTACTTTTTTATCTCTCCACTACTCTATACTTTAACCTTACAATTTCTCCATCCTTTAATCTTCCTTTTTTTTTTTTTTTTTACTCTTCTTCTCCCCAATTTTTTTACTATAAAAATTTGTTATTTTCTATTCCGTTCAATCCAATTATATATATATATATATATATTCTTTCTTTTGGTGGATGTTTAATTCTTTAGATTGATGGATTTTTATGTTTAACTCTACTTTAGGTTGATATGATTTGGTTATATTTTAATTTTTTATCCTTTTAATTTTATTTTATTTGTTTGTTACATGTTATTCTATGCAATTACAAAATGATTCAATGTTGTTATTCAATTTCCTTTTGAATATTCTTCTACTCATCTTCTTTTATATAGTTTTGTTATTTGTCTCACATTTTCTTCCAGAAAAGGTGATTGTTCTCTCTCTCTCTCTCTCTCTCTCTCTCTCTCTCTCTCTCTCTATTATTAATTCTATCTTGCAACTCTATATTAGATTAATGATTTTTTCATTTTGTTTTTTTATTATTTTGTCTCTACTTTTGGGTGATAAACTTTGGTGGTGTGTTTTTTGAGTTATTTATCACATGTACTCTCTATCCCTCTTATAGTTATGGTTTGAGTTAATTTTTAGATATTTTAGAAGTGAGATGATTATATTTTTGAATGTCTCTATAAATTATTTGAGTAATATCAATTGTAAATTTGTGATGAGGTTTGGTTATCATGATAACCTTCTTAAAAGAATGAGAAATTCAAATACTTAATTTTGGAACTTAAAAATTTTAGTTGTAGAAAAAAAAAAACAATATCACACTATACAAAAGTTTGAATAATATAGATCACTCGAAAAAAATAATACTATTTCTATCTTTTATCTCAAAAAAAAAAATAATAATAATAATGGAATAATATGAATCAAATGCACCTACATTTTTTTTTTATAATTAAAAAAAAAAAAACTCAAAATAATAGAATGATATATTTGTAGAGATGGAGAGATGAAAAATAATTTTCGAAATAATATTTTTAATACGTTTTATAGAATAAATCATACATTATATTACGTTATAAAATAATTGTATATTCCCATGCATCGCGTGAGTTTGCGACTAGTGGTAATAATTAAAGTCATTATCATGTTCCTATTAGGATTCTCTTTTGTATTCTTTAATCATAAACTTGAGAATGCAGCATGAGTCAAGCAAATTGTTCTGAGAGGTAAAAATTCATCTAATGGATTATTACTGCTTTTTTGCTCGAAATGACAAGAGTAATTAAAATGTCCAAAAATGCTACGTACCTCACCTAACTTTGTATTGTCCATAGTGACGTGAAGCATTTTAGTTAACATCATGAACAAATTTTTGGTAATTCAATCCCATTATTTAAGTTTATTTTATTTTTCTTTCAGTTCTTTAATTTTAATTTTTTTTATTTAGTTATTCCGACTAGTTCTATCCAATCTTGCCTTTAGTTTTAGTGCCTTTTGCTAACTAAAACATCGTGTTTTAGTGGACTTAATGGTGCAAATTGAACGAAAGAATCATATTGGAAATGAATAGAAGTTACATGGAAAAAAAAATAAAGAAGTTAAAGGATTTTGGAATTAAAAAATAAAATGAAACATGAAAAATTGAATTGAAAATAAGTCAAACTTAGGAGAAATAATTTGTAATTTTGCCTATTTTATAATATTAAGGACATATTCTTCTCAAGCATTAGAGTGCATACCTTTTTTAATTTCTTTAAACTAGGGTAATGTCACCTTCCACTAGTTTAAATAAGAAAAATCTATAAAACAAAATAAAAATAAAACATTTAAGGGGAACGACGTCATCATTCCCCTTCCCTTCAAATCAAAACAAAGAAATCACTAAAAAAAATAAAGAAGTTAAAGGATTTTGGAATTAAAAAATAAAATGAAACATGAAAAATTGAATTGAAAATAAGTCAAACTTAGGAGAAATAATTTGTAATTTTGCCTATTTTATAATATTAAGGACATATTCTTCTCAAGCATTAGAGTGCATACCTTTTTTAATTTCTTTAAACTAGGGTAATGTCACCTTCCACTAGTTTAAATAAGAAAAATCTATAAAACAAAATAAAAATAAAACATTTAAGGGGAACGACGTCATCATTCCCCTTCCCTTCAAATCAAAACAAAGAAATCACTCCACACCCAAATCTCTAACTTAGAGAAATTTGGGAAACGATTTGAGAGAGAGACTGAGTCTGTTTGAGAGAGAAATTGAGTTGAACTGAGAGAGAGAGAGAGAGAGAGAGAGAGAGAGTATGAGAAACTGAGTCGGATTGAGAGAGAGAGAGACCGAGTAGGAAACTGAGTCCATTTGATTTGGTTTGATTGCTTGTGATCGATTTGCAGAGATATTATGAATTGGTTTGACTAAATCAGTGATTGAGTTCTAGTGAAGATCGATTTACAGAGATTGAGACCGAGATATTGAGGTTGAGAATCCCTATATTGATTGAATCAGTGATGTTTTAGGGTGTACTCCATAGCTCCAGCTTCGGCCAAGTTTTAGGTAAGTGATGAAAACCCAGTTTTTTAAGGGCATGTTTGGTAGACTGTAATATGTGTTGTAATGTAATAATTATTCTTATAGTTTAGTTATTCTTTAGTTTGGTTATGTTTTTATTACAAAGAATAGTCATTCCTTATGAATAGCTATTCTTCAAAATGAGGAATAATTATTCCTCTTTAAATGGTGGTACATACCTTAGTAAGTACAATTATTTTTAAACTTAATATATTTCCAAATAAACAAACTTTCCATATATATCTAACAATTATAAAAATAAAAAATCGTTAAAAATAACACATATCTCTCTTAAATTTAAAAATAACAATTTTTAAATAGATATAATTGTATGAGTAAAATATTTCTTAAAATAAATGTTAATTTTCATTCTAATGTTGTAACTTATAACCAAACTAATGAATATGTTTAGTTATTACATTATAACACACTTTATTACTAGTAATAAAGATTACAATTTTTGTTGTAATTTTCATTCAGTGTATCAAACGTACTCTTAGTGTTTTTTTTTTTTTTTTTGTATAAGTAGGAGCAGAGCAATGAGTTGTTGTGTGTTTGGTGTCTTTGTTTTGATTTTAGGGGAAGGGGTCGTCGTTCCCCTTAAAATTTTTTTTTTCCAAATTTTTCTTATTTTCTTTTAATTCCGAATTAAAAAAAAAAAAACATGCAAAACGGCGTCGTTTCAGGAGTTTTAACGGCAGTTACTAACCGAGTTGTAACGGAGTCTTACATTGACAAAAATTGAAAGTTAGAGGACTGAATTAACAAAACTGAAAGTTAAAGGAAAAAAAAAAAGAAAAAAAGAAAAGAAAAGAAAGAAAGATAGAAGGATAGAGCATTCATAGCAGTGCATCTAAATTTTTAGCTTTTTAGTTACACAAAAAGTCACTTTATCTATTTTACCTTCTCACACCCTACAACAATAGAGCTATTTTACATTTTAACATAATAAAATAATATAAACACTACAATAAAATAATATTTCATTCAAAAACCTACACACCACCACAACCACCACCAAATCCATAAAAATCACTGCATAACCACAACCCCACCGTGCCCATCAAAACCAGTGAAGAAGATCAAAACAAAAACCCCAAAAAATCAACACAGCCAAACCAGTGAAGAAGGACAAAACAAAAACCCACACTTTTCATCTTTATCTCTATCTTCTCCCTATCTTCCCTCTCTTCAACCCACAAATCCTCACGGCACCACCACCATCACCACCACTCACTGCTGTGTCAAGCCAACCTAGCCACCAACTCACAACCAATCCATGGCAAAACCCACCATCAATCTGTCACCAGCCACGATCCACACCATAAACCCACAAAACCCATGTTCTTCGCCAATCAGCACACCGCCACTAATTACTAATCCAAATTGTCAAAAGCCAACACAAGCCAACTGCAAACTCATCCACACCCGAACCCACCATAAAATCTAGCAACCTATGACTATGATCCACCCAGAGGGGAGGCACGATGGCGATCTACCTAGCGGCACGGCAGCAATCCATCCAGTGGCACCACGCGATCCATCGCGGCATGACAGTGACCCATCAGCAACAAGACGACGATCCGTCCAGCGGCATAATGGTGATCCTCAGTGTGATGGCGATCCATCCAGCGGCGGCATGATGGCGATCCTCAGTGTGACGGCGACCCATCAGCGACAAGACGGCAATGATTTACTCAGAGAGGCACGAGAGAAAAGCTCAATGAAGATTGGTGAAGTAGAGAGTAGATGAGAGAGAGAAAAAAAATGAGAAGGAAAGAGGAAGAAAGAAGAGAAGTTGGAGAGAGAGAGAGAGAGAAAAAGAAAGAAAGAGAAAATGTTTTTTTAATGGAAGAGGAGAGAGAAATTTAATAAAATAATATATATATTTTTTGCTCTCATGAATAGTGCACATCTAAAGATAGATGTGCACTGTAGCAGCGGAGCTAACAAAAATAAATTTAGCTCCAATGCTATGTGCTGTTTTTGGAGATTTGAGGAACTAAATTATTGCTATATAGCAATATACCTACACTGCTGTAAATACTCTTAGTTTTGTATTTTTGCTTAAAAAAATAATTAAATTATTATTATTTTTTTTTTACAAATTTTTTTAATAGTTTTTATCAATTGACCTAAGCACGTGTTAACATGACCTATCTTAATAAATTTCCTGTGCTTTTAGGACACCTCAATCGATGCAGTAATGTTAATGGTTTTTGGTCCGAGGCCTTGGGTTCGAACTGCTGCAATGGCGCCTGTGAGGACAACAGGCGCTATTGTCGCTGCTACTGCTATATCCATGGCGGTGCTTTCCTACTTGTTCAGCTCCAAAAAACCCAACTTGGCCTTCTTAAAGAAGAAAAAGAAGAAGCCCAGAAATGGGCTTATTGATGCCATTGGAAACACGCCCTTGATTCGCATAATCGCATCAACAGCCTCTCTGATGCCACTGGTTGCGAGGTTAACAAAAAGCAATCCACTTTTTCAATTTTCCTTTCATTTTATCATCTGGGTTTTCTTTAGTTTTCGTTTTTAATAAGTTTTTTTTTTTTTTGGTGTTCAGTTCAGTTCATTTAATTTTCATTTTGAGAGAAGTTTCAACTTTCATGCCAAATATTAGTTTCTTCTTTTTTCCTTGGATGATGTTTCTGTCTTGTTCTGTTTGTGGGGTTGTTCAGATTCTTGGGAAGTGTGAGTTTTTGAATCCTGGAGGGAGTGTGAAAGATAGAGTTGCGGTCAAAATCATTGAAGAGGTAAATATCTGTTATCTAAACTTCTTTGTTTGGTGTTGTTGGAATGATTTAGGGGGAAAAAGAAAGAAATTTTAATGCTGGTGTTTTATATATCTTTGTTTGGGTATTCAAGAAGTAGTAAACTGAGATCAATACAAGTATCTGACTTAGTTGAGAATTTTCTGGAAACTGAATTTTACCAAACCATCAAGCACAAATTTCAATACTCTTAGCAGCTATTTTGAAGAATTTGTTCAGATTCTTGGGAAGTGTGAGTTTTTGAATCCTGGAGGGAGTGTGAAAGATAGAGTTGCGGTCAAAATCATTGAAGAGGTAAATATCTGTTATCTAAACTTCTTTGTTTGGTGTTGTTGGAATGATTTAGGGGGAAAAAGAAAGAAATTTTAATGCTGGTGTTTTATATATCTTTGTTTGGGTATTCAAGAAGTAGTAAACTGAGATCAATACAAGTATCTGACTTAGTTGAGAATTTTCTGGAAACTGAATTTTACCAAACCATCAAGCACAAATTTCAATACTCTTAGCAGCTATTTTGAAGAATTGGTAATAGTAAGAATTGGCAATCATAGGAATCTTATAATGTTATTTGTATGCTTGTTTTTTTTATGCTACATTAATTGGTTCAAGGGGTACATTGCTTTGTAAAGGATGGAATAATGCTAAATATGAATGAAACCTCTCTAAAATAATAAATGGCAAGTGATATGAATGCCTTGGTGAATAGTAAAGAAAGTAATGCCAATTATTTTGAAAATTAATGTTTGGTATAGAATGCTGTGTTTGTTGATCATTGGTGTTGGTTTTATTTTGTATGCATTCTAATTTGTGACTCTATGCAGGCTTTAGAATCTGGGAAGCTAGCTCAAGGTGGAATTGTTACTGAGGGGAGTGCAGGAAGCACTGCTATCAGCCTTGCTACAGTTGCTCTTGCCTATGGATGCAAATGCCATGTGGTTATCCCTGATGATGCTGCTATTGAGAAGGTATATATGGAAAGTATTCTTAATGAGCAGTGTTCTGTGTTTCTGCTACGACCTTCAAGGTTTACATTATTGACTTGTTAGGGAATTTATGCATCACGAACCATTTGATAGCAGCAGGACATATTTGGGTATACTTTATTCTTGAAATATATAAAGTTCCTTAAACAATGATGATTATGTCTTGCTTCCATTTCTTTTCCTAGCCTCATGAACTAGAATATCCACACTGATCTCACTATATGCAATTTAGTTGTTAGATAAGGCTTGAAGCCAGATAAAGAAAGATTTGCCTTCTTATTTCTAGGCAGATTATTGTGGCCATTTTTTTCACATAATTTTTTCATAGGTAGCAATCCGGTGGTTGTAGGTCAGTAGGTGTCTGAATTGTGAATAATTTTTAGATTTCATAAAAAATGTTAGCATGATGAGGGAAGCTGTAAGATATGAATGGATGCATGGCTAACTACTCTAATATGGTATAGCCCCGCCCAATATCCTAGTACACAGCAGCATGGCTCCACCCTAAATGCACCACACCAATTAGGTGCACATCACAGCTCCAATAGTTGCAACCCAACCTCAAGGCAGAAAAAGAAAAGGGTGGTCACATCGGAGACTTTGAAGGCTTCTAAGAATGCATCTAGATACATGGAAGCAATCAAACATGTTGGAAGTCAATCATTTGTGCAGGGTCCAAGGAAATGAAGAGAGTAAGAAGTAGATTTTTCCTTTTGTTGATGAGGGTCACTTGTTTTGTGTACTTATGGTAATCTGCCTCACTATGGAACAATGCCCTATTTTGGCTTAACTATTGTAGTTGAACTATGTAATTATGACCACTGTGGTTATTAGTGTTGTAGTTGAACTATGTAATTATGGTGACTGTGGTTGTTAGCAGTCAGTGATAAGTTGAAGATGTGTTTCTATTCAATTTGTGTAGTTTAGTTTAATATTGAATCTTGTGTCCTTTACTGTTGGTACTCACATCAATGAGAGGCAGTTAATGTATTTGTATTGAGAACAGTACAACTAGCTAGTTAATACATTTTCAAGTAGATACATTTTTTGCAAAACAAAATTTTCTGCAAAACAGGTACATTTACAGGTATAAAATAGCAATAGTATGGTTAACACATTTTCTACAATAGGTTTATTCATTTCATTCACATTGTGGAATCCATAGATAGATGCATTCAAATCAGAATTTACATTTGTATCTTGAACAAAAAGTGTATTCATTTCATAGGGAAGTGGGTTACATTGATAAGAGCTATCTGGCAGTAGCACAAAATTATCAGGAGGTAATACATGCCTAAACACATCTCATATAAAAATTGTATACACTGCCAGCCTAACATAAACTAAAACTGCCCTAATAATTCCCATTACAATCACTACCCTACATACATCTAAACTGTTAGCCTTGTTAACAATATTGATAACAATAGCAACATCAGCAGCAGCAGCACACAGCATCGCAGCACATAGCATCAGCAGCAGCAGCACACACCAGCAGCAGTACTTGTTGCATGCACACAGTAGGCGGTGCTCAAACATAGCAATAGTTTACTCACCCCTACACTACATACATTACCTAACCAAACACTACATACATTACCTACATTACCTAACCAAACACAAAACTACACACATCACCACTAACAATGCCACAGCTACAACTAAAAACTTCTCCCTCTTCTTGCAGCTTGCAACCTCAGCCTCAAGTGTGATGATCCTCTGCCTTTGTTGTGGGATAAGCACCTTACCACGAGCACATATCTCATCATCACACTATTGGAAGAACCTACACTTACGCCCCCACTTGAAATGCAAACAATGCTCAGAAAATGAAAACCCATAAACTATTGCAGCAACAAATTGAAACAAAATACTGAAATAAATTAATGTAGTAATCAATAATTCTCTACTAATTTTAGTAAATCAAGTGGCTGCAATGTAGATAAATGGGGTGCAAGGAGAATCTTCACATAGTAATAATATTGCTAAGGATCTTGTCAAATTCCTAATTTGTCTTTGTAATCATGATAAATCTGCTAAACAAAACTATAATCCTTTCACTAAAATATGCTAATTTGAAATATATATATATATATATGACAAAATTACTAGAGATTTAAAAACTTAAATCATACCAGAAGTAACTGAGAAGTAGGTAACTAGGTAAGGATGTAAATTTGTAATCATCAGCCTAATTATATAGACATTCTGTTTAAGAATTTAAGAGCGGACTTTAAAACTTTTCTCTTTTTAATTTGCATTACATTATGAACAATTCTTTCAGAGTCAAGTTTGTTGAATGTAACTCCAGTTTTTCTTATTTAGTGAATTACTAACTACTAGTACTATTCTTTGACAACATTGCAAGTAAAGATCAATATTACTAACTACTTGGCCATCCAATTAGAGGAATGCTCCATCTATGACCATCAATATTGCAAGTGAAGACCAATTTGTTGAGCATCCAATAAAATCCAATTATTCACTTAGTAAGCTATTCATGAAGAACATCCATAGATACAACAGACATAGTGACATAAATACACACAACAACATAGTGACATAAATAGCTACTCTCATCTAAAAATCATGAAGAACATAAAGTGTCTATTAGTACACTTTCTAAAATTTTTGGGTTGAAGGAGATGGCAAACTAAAAATAACTAACAAATTTAATTAACTATTGTTAAAATTTTTAGAACCATCACATTTTGAATCAACAATTTTAACTAAAAATAACTAACAACTTACCCAGTAGTTTGGACAACCATAAAATCTTCTGCCAGGATTGTCTGATGTCCATGACACAACTATGACAGGTTTTTTTATTACAGTAGCACCTCATTGGTGCTCTCCTCTTGATGCTGGAACTTGTTGAACAGCTTGCTTCCATTCTGGTTTGGGTTTCGAGGAATAGCTGTGTAGCTGGAGGTGATGAATGTTTTTTGTTGTTAGGGTTTCGATTTGGGGGATTTTGGGTTTTCTGGTACTGATTAACATGGTAGTGGTGGTCATGTGAGGGACACGTGTAAGTAAGTTGAGCGGGAAGGCCACATGCTAAAACAGGTTGGCCACGATGTACTTTTTAATATTTTAAAATGATTTACAGTTCTCTCCGTCAACCACATCAGCTATCTCGTTAGTTGGCTGATAGTAGGGACTTAAATGTGGTGCGTTAATTGTTTTTGGAACTAAAAGTGGTAAAAATAAAATATAAGGACCAAAATAGAAAACGATGCAAAATGTAGGGACTAAAAGTGCATTTATGCCTTTATAAATTCAGTCTCCAAAGATAACCCTGTGTGCCAAGTTTAAAAAGCTCTCAAATATTCCACTCACTAGGGATTCCACTTCTCAAACTGAGACTCATGACAATGTGGGTCTAGCCAATCCCTGGTAGAGCCCTTTCCCAAGTTGCCAGTGGCTTTGCCACCACCCACAAGTTCTCTGAGACTCTCTAACTTATTCTCCCGACTTGTCCCACTGGTCCTCTCATCTACTTCCTTCAATTTTTGCTTGAACCACTGCTTACGACCAGTAGAATTTGGCTCTTGCTGCTTTAACTGTGAAGAAGGTGCTCCGTGTGGACCTAGGTAGATATTCTTTTCTTTTTTGGCCTGCAAAAGTGAAAAAAATACAGATTTTAAAATACAGACTTAAATGCATAATCTACAGACAATTTTTTTTCCCCCTTTTATTTTGTAATGAATAGTGTAGGATTCTTGTGACTGACCTTTGGAGAAGGAGGTTTTGAGGCTTCTACTTTTGAAACATTAGTTTTACTCCGATTTAAGTCTCCTATTTCCAAGCTTGGAATCACGAATCCATCAGTGTCTGATACATATAAAGGCCATAGATTAACGTCAGTACAATAAGAGACACCTTAAAAATTTTAGAGAAGTTAATGCTGATGATACCCACACAAACCCATTTAAAAAAAAAAAAAAAAATTGAACAGTCACAAAAAATAGGTCACCAAAAAGTGAAAGAACATATTCATCATGATCACAATTACCATCACATCTACTCGCTATTACACTAACATATAAGGTTAAACTACCAAATCAATCTGTGAATACAAACTACAAGGGATATTGTAACAAGATGAAAACACACACTCTCTCCAATGTGATAATTACTAATGATGTGACAAGTAATGACACTACTAAAGACATTGTTCCTTGAGACAGTGATAGATGTTACACCCTCCACTCTTGCAGACCACAAACGGTCCACCTAATTAGTTACATGTCAATTCATCAAGTATGGCTTGTGAGAAGGCTACATATTACTCCCATCTTAATGAACTATACTTGTGCCAAAGAAAGAAACTTAATATTTACTATACTTCAATTGGTAAACAGGATAAATGAGATTTTAATTATTAAGAAATATCAAACTCAACTACAAATTAGAGCAATTGAAAGATTACAAAGACTCCAAATTTATCAAGTGCCACATGAAAGGCATTATGTTCTATGCTAAATCCTCTACTCATAGCATTCTCTACTGAATAATTACTCATATTCTTACTATGTCTTCTAAAAGATTGAAAGACACAGACTGCATAGCCATATCAACATAAAAAAAGAAACTGGGAAACAACATATGCATATATAGTAAATAATGTATAATCAATTGTTAGGTTCTAAAGACTTAGGATTTGGTGTATTTAGAACTCTAATGTGTAATGTTGACAAACCATGATCAAAACAATATGTTTAGTCTTGTTTAGGCTTGCTCAAAGTTGTGTAATTCATGTTGTTAGGGTTTGTGCCCTAAAATCCAATTTATTGGCATGTCATGAATAATTAAGTTGTTTAATTGCATGAGACCATTTATGAACTAATGGGACATTATCTTAGTCCATGAGATGCATAGTATGTGATTTATGTGAAAAGTCATAGAAAGATATAAATCACAAGTTTTTTGTAAACTCAGAATTTTAGTTCATAGTCGGTGATGAAATTGGGCATTTCATCTGCGAAGACTATAACATATAAACTAAGATGATTTGTCTTGATCATGGAAGTGGAGACTTCTAGTTGGTATGTTGATATGTTTTAAGAGTTAAGACATATTGAACTGGACCGCTGTGAGATTTATTATTCTCCTAATGACTGTCAAATGAATAATAAAGCTCACGACTTCTATTTACATCAACTCTAAATCCTGAGAGAATAATGGACCTGATCATGAGATGTAGGTTGCTTTGATATATCAGGAGTGAGATCTATAAGTTATGGTCAAAACCTCAGTATGTTGGGCAGCCGCATTTAGTGTTGATGGGACATGTATTCTCAAGATGGAATTCATAATCTCTTAACGGAGATATAAAATATTCTCTTGAGATAAGTTTAATGGGTTTGGTTATTCAGAGTGTTGGGCCCAACCACTTTAGTAAAGAGTTACTAAAGTATATATTTATGGAATTGGATTTCATAAATATATGATGAATAACATAAAGGATTAAACCGGGTACTCAAGGATTAAGATGTAGTAACCTTCAAAGTGGCAGTCAATATTAATGACTTTGTATTACTACGAATATTTTAATGAAGGGGTTGAATGTATAATAAAGTCTTGGGAAATAATTTATAGATAAGGCCTAGAGTGCAATTATATTCTTATAGTTGTATTGAATATAATTAATGGTAACTTTGGACTTGTCAAGAGTTGACGGAAAAGCCCAAGGCCCATTGGAGCTAGTGTCTTATTGGTCCCTTTGGTCCCATCTCAAGCCACAAACTAAAGCTCAATTGGGTAGGCCCAAAAGGCTAACCCAATTAGAAATCAGTCATTATTTAGTAAGTGGTATTAAATAAAGAAACTATGAGAATAGTTTAACGTACGTAAGATACAAAGAAAAAGAAATCAGTTTTTCTCCACAAGGAGAAGAAGAAGGTTTTTTCTTTGAGAGTTTATGTACAAAAAGACTGATTGAGAGACCACACATCTTGGGCACCACGTGGAATTGAGATGAAGATTGAAGGTATTCTCAAGTTTGGTTTTGAAATCCACTGCATCAAGGTACACTTTCTATTCTTTGATTCTAGAATTCATGGTTACATGTTTATCTTTCATGATTGAAGTAGATCCGTGTTTTTGTTGCTTCCGCTGCGTGTGTTTTTGTATGAGATACAAAAACCCAACACATGTAAAGTTGGAATCGAGAGGCTGCAGATGCATTGGTGCATTTGGGCCTTGCTCGATCGATCGAAAGTTAGACTCAATCAATCGAAAGTCGACCAAAATTTTTTTTTCTACAGAATTTCCAACTCAGCCCTATCTCATTAAACGTTTTGGGTTTTATGTTTTTGCCCTAGGTATATAAAGCAAAACCCTAGTCACGTTTTTGGAGGTTGCTCTAGGTGTATTGTTGCTCATATTTTTGCTGTTTGTGTGAATCTCTTGTGAGATCCTTGAGGAGCTTTCCTTCACATAAACTTAGGGTTTTCAAGGTAGAGATAATATCAACATCTTGATGATCAACTCAGTTGTTGCCATTGGAGCTTAAAGAAACACAAGCGGGAGTGCTTGTATCTTGTGGAGAATCCAAGAAAAAAGGAGTCCGTAGATTCGGAGCTTGCACGTGGTCGTGTTAATAAGTTCTACTGGTGGGTAGCATTAGGAAGTCAAGCGAGGGAGCTTGTAAGTCCTTTTGTATGAACTTCGATTCTTTCGTATAGTGGATTCAAGTTTACCTTAAGGATAGTTAGGTCAAATCCTCCACAGGTTTTTACCGTGTGGTTTCCTGGGTCATCATATCATTGTGTTATTTACTTTTCCGCTGCTTTATATTCTTGATATGATTGTGCGTTTGTGATAACCTAGATTTGGATAATTTGACTAAGTTAATCACTTGGCTAATTAACTAGGTTAATCTGGTTGGGTTAAGGGGTCTAAAAACTGATCATCAATATCAATATATATATATATATAAAAGCAAAGACCTCATGTAAGAGTGCATAAGGTCTTGCCACATGGCACTCTAATGTTGCATTTAGCCATTTTTACCTCTTTTTATTAAGTTTTTTTTTTTTTTTTTACTGTTACCCAATAGATCATAGTAACTTATTTTTACAATTATATAAATTTAACATTTTTTACATCTTTTTATTAAGTATTTTTTACTATTACCAATAGATCATAGTAAATTTTTTTACTATTATATCAAATATGAGTTGTTCTTGACAATTAGACCAATTAGACCAAAAGTTATTCACTACAAAATGGACTGCCTTTTAAAAGTAGATCAAACCTTATGAAAAACTTAAGCCCAGTTATTACCTTACATATTATGAACAAAGTTTGACCATTCCCACGTGTAAATCAAAGCAAAAACTCTTACCCTCTTACAAACTCTCTTCTTCCTCCCCTACGTATAGATGATACTTCTAGAAAATCTCATTCTTATGAAATCATGCCTCCATTTTCCCCCAATTTCAATTCAATATGCTTTTTTCTATTAATAAGTTCTATGCAATTTATATGGATAAATTCTTTGTCATCGATTAGTGCAACAAAAATATATATAAATCTTAAGATCCCTGAGGTTGTTGAAATAATTGACAAGTGCATATTTCTAAAATTTATAATAACAAAAAGTCTAATAAATGGCATATATTATCTCACAAAATGCCATTAACTTAATATTTTCTTTAAAAAATTTCAATGATAGGAATGGTAAAAAACATGATCCTATACAAGAAATACCAAAAATACAGGCAAAACAATTTTCATAGGAGGATTTATCTTTAAATAATATGAAGACAATAGTAAAGATAA
Source organism: Quercus suber (assembly GCF_002906115.3). NCBI lineage: Eukaryota > Viridiplantae > Streptophyta > Magnoliopsida > Fagales > Fagaceae > Quercus > Quercus suber. The sequence continues at coordinate 242,625 of NW_027069767.1, read as the reverse complement.
AATGCATTTAATGAGATCCTACGGAACATGTTTGTTAATCATTTCAAATTATATTCGTCATTTATGTAAAAAAAATAATAATATATCATATTATTTACATTAACAAAATAATACATATTAATTTCGAAGTTCATTGCAAGATGTGAACTGCTAGGGTGTTGCAACAATAAGTAACATTGATACAACAATGGATTGGTATTACATTTTGTGCGTACTTTGTGAAAGGAATGTCAAACCACAAGCAGGATCATTTTGGTGTGCAAAATGTGAAACAAAAACAAATCTTTCTATCCCAAAGTTAGAGGCACTCACATTAACTACATACCCTCCACATATTTATAATATATTTATCTCACTATAACTACTATACACACACACACACACAATTGCAAACTACTTCAGATACAGGATTCAAATTGAAGTTTTTGATGCAACTGACAAAACAAATTTTGTAATATTTGATCGAGATGTCAAGAAAATCCTAAATAAATCTACAAGAGATTTTGTTGAAAAATAAATTGAGGTACAACTTATTTAAATTATTGTAAAACTATTGATATTGGAGAAGGAATCCCACGCGATTTGAAAAAAAAAAAAAAAAGTTAGGGAAAAAATGGATTTTCCTACTTCATTTGAATAAATTCAATCTGAAGGATGGTTTTGAAAATTACATAGTTACTAAGATTTTTTATGCACCTTCAAATGACAAAAAGGTATGGAAGAAAAAAAAATACATACACAATCCAATATGCTATATTAATTCTCTTTGCTGCACTACTCCAAAATTAACAAAAATAAAAAAATAAAAATGATGATGCCGAAAATCTCACCAGTGAGTTGCACGACGCGTGTACGCTCAAAAACAACACCTGCACAATGAAAAAGAAAAGGACCTCACAGAGAGCACCGGTGTGGTGCCGGCCAAATACCCTCCGAAGGTCAAGTTAGAACTTCTTTCAACTCTAGAGTGCTAGAGAGGGGTTAATTATGCGTACCTCGACTTATGAGGGTATTGGGGCTTTTATAGTAGTAAAGGGTGGACCTTTCTTTCTTGGAGTAGAAGTCTTTTCCTTATAGGAATCCTTATGCGCGTAGATTTTTTTTTTCAAATTAGTGAATATGTTTGTTTCAAATTTTGTGTGAATTATTTAGAAATTGTTCCTTGCGTACAATTGAGAAGTGAGGGCGGCATAGAATTAGTGGAGTTTGGTTTCTTTAGTGTCATGGGGATTTGGATTCTTTATTTGTAGGAAAAATTACACTTTGCCCATTTAGAGTTTTTCCGAAAAATACTTTTCCTACCTATGGTTTAAAAATTGATACTTTACCTACTTAAGGTTAGCTTCGTTTGTTTCCCGTTACCCAACTTTGTTAGAAACATGGATAAATTTGTATTTTTATTACCCTTTTATATCTCTCTCTTCTCAAAACATAAAAAACTAAAAAAAACAAGGAAAAAGAAAATTTAAAAGTTAGGTTTTGTAAGAATTAAAAGCTAAATTTTACATATTCTTTTCATATATCAACTTTTAGATCTTTTATTTTAACATATTAAAAATTGAAATTATGCATTTCTGGTCGTAGCAGACCCAATCCTTAATGGCCATAAACTCACACCTCATTCATATTTCAGACTTTAGACACAAAAGATTAGGCAACACATAAAGCAAATCGCAAAAATCAACCCGTTATTATATTTTGTTAATTTGGAAACTGAGCTTGTGTTTTGCTGGTAGTTTAATTTTGCCCTCTACTCTAACTTTGGCTGATCAACTAAATTTAGCAATTTCTCCCAAAAAAAGAAAAAAAAAAGAAACTAAATTTAGCACAAAAAATATTAGTTCAAATAGATTGTAAATTTGTTTTTGTCTGTTCGGTATAATCTATAGGTTTCATAATTTGTTACACGAGTACATTGATTGTAATTCCTAGAGAAACTTCAATTATTCTTGTAGCTCTAGCCAAACCCCTAGAATTATATGTCAGAAAGAGAAAATTATTGGAGCCACCCGAGTGTTTGTTAGTTTTGAAAACAAGGAAGACAATAACGCAAATGGGAATGGTGATCACTACCGCTGGGATGCACAGATGCGGCAAAATGGGCATTGTACCAGCGTCCGACGCTATGACGTGCGAGCGACACTGTTGCCCACGAGTCAGTGCTATGTCCAGTTTTTTTTTTTTGGTTTCCCAATACATGTCGACTTAGGCCGAATTGGTTTGTATCAGCCAAAACCGCTGAAACACACCAAGTCAGGCCATATCGACGCCGATTTAGGTCGAAATTCAAGTTTTTATTTATTTATTTATTTTTTTAAAATTTTAATTTTTAAATTTTTTTTTAAGAGGTATAAAGGGAAGGAGTAGTTCTAATTTTCGTGAGGACGAGGGTGGATCTTGCCGCCATAGCTACATATGAACTTCGCTTTGTAGTTCTGGTGAGGCTGATTGTCTCACGGCAGTAGATTCTCAAAGTCGATTTAGCGTGAGCGCGGCGAGGATTCGCCATAGTTAGGGTATGAAGTGAAGGAGTAGTTTTCCATGGGTTGATTGTAGACAGGGAGAGAGAAACAAAAAAGAGTGGAAGAAGTCTAGTAGGCATGTGTGTAAGAACTATAGAAGCACTATGGCTTTATTTAGTTTAGTGCACGAATGAAACACGTGTGAAGTTGTGCCCTATAAAACAATTGAAATTTTAGTATAGATTAATTATTATTGTATATAATTAGTTACACACATTCTTGCATATATTTTGTGAAGTTGTATTTTAAAAATATAATTTCAATTATAATTGTAAAATCATAAAATTGTATTTTCAAAACATAATTTTATAATTTATGCTTAGCAATATATAGAAAGTATAAATAAAATTTTTTTAATAATTTTTAATTGCCGCACCCCCATTGCACCCGCATCCGCATCCTACTTTTTCAAAAATTGCCAAGTCCTGCTCCTGCACCCGAATCCGAAAATACACCCGTTCTTCATAGCACCATCGTTGATACTCATACTCATATGACGACGATGCTAACATTAGAAGCGAGCGAGCGCGTGAGGGCAGTATTCTCGATGCACATGTGGAGGATCTTGGTGATGGTGATGAATGCGTTGGTGATACTACTCTTGTTCCTGGTCTCGTTTTGTCGAAGGTGGAAGAATGAGGAAGGTGGGACCTAGAGCCAGAATAAAAAGAAGAAAAAAATCAATGAAAAGAAAGAAAAGACACATCAATTTTCTTCTCTTGAAAAGAAGAGGTAAAAGTTAGGTTTTAAACCTAACTTTTAGATCTCATTTTTTATTGATTTTTTAGTTTTTTTATGTTTTGAGAGGAGAGAGATATAAAAGGGTAACCAAAATACAAAATTACTGCTGTTTTTAATAGAGGTGAGTAACAAGAGACAAATAGAGATAACCTTAGGTGGGTGAAGTGCCAATTTTTAAACCAAAAGAAGGTAAAGTGTTTTTTGGACAAATCACAGATGGATAAAGTATAATTTCCCCATATTTGTATTTGAATGGGTTGGAAGTTGTAAAGTGATTGATGTGCACTTAGAATTCAGAACCATTTGGAGTATTATTACTTATATTTCGAATTACAAAGGGTTTTACTAACTTATGCTCTTAAGACAAACATTAGTAAAATCATTTTAGGAATTTTTTATTTTTGAAAAAATGACTTACTTTTTTTATTAATCGTTTTTTCAATATTTCTTAAAAAAATTTATAAAATTAATTCTTAATGTAAGCTTTAAGGGCACAAAATAACTGAATCCTATGAGCAGTTTTATAATTAAAAATTATTTCACAACTTTTTTGCTATAATTTTGATGTGACAGATTGTGAGTAGTTAACTATTACTTACACATAGACTTACTATTTTTTCTTCACTAATTACACTTTGCCTTGTAATAGTTGTTGCATGAAGTTGTGAAAAATTTTGTAATTCAAGATATTTTGGAGAAATTTTGTAGGTTTGTATTGTCAATTTAGTTGATGAGCAAGGGTAACACTATCTTTTCAAGGCCTCAGCAGATAATAATATCCTATCTTGCCAGCCAATGAAACACTACTTGTAACACGTGTAAGTACACGCCCAACATTTTATTGTTATCCCAATCGGAAATTATTGAATTGTGTGGGTGTCTACTCTTTATACTAAAATTCCCAAATAAACCCTCCATTCATTCTTCATAAAGCAGGCAACCCCTTACTCTTTTGATCCAATCCAAGGGGGCAAAATAGAAAATTCGAAGCCAACAACAATCAGATAACAGCAGCTTTCGTTAAAAGTTAAAAACACCTCTCCTCCTCCCTTCCGAGCCACGAGCAAAACACGTGCTTTGAGCTCACCAATCTCAGCCGTCCAAAATTAGCATCCAACGGACACTGCCACATAACCGCCAAAAAGAAAAATGGAAAAAAAAAAAAAATGAAACCCTTGAAAATTCGAAATCGAAAAAAAACGGTTTCCCGGTGATGTGAAACGGCCCCAGAGAATCAGACAAATCGACAAAGTAGCTGTACACAAAAATAAACCCTGTACCTGCCTGCCTGTCACGTTTGTACCTGTACGGACCCTATCATCCTCGACGTCCTAGCCGCTCCCATCCTCTGCACCAATCCCCTTCCCCCACGTGTCCCCCTTCCATCCTCTCTCTCTCTCTCGTTATATATATATTTTACATTATACATTATACATTCTGATTCACCACCTCCCTCTGTCTCTTTCTCTGAAAGCTCTGTTTGATTGTGAGTGAAAAAATGGAGAGCTCTGCCTCTGATGAGGCTAACTTCGACGCCATGTTCTCCGGAGTGAGCCTTCAGTCTTTTCTCACTCTGAATACTACTCAGACAATGCCTTCATCATCGGCTACCACCACCTCGACTTTTCCCTTCACCTTCTTCAGCGAGGACTTTCCGGCTCTCAATCTGAACCGCTCCGGAGAAAGCTCTTCTCTCAACTACGCTGTCTCCGAGTCGGAGTTCAAGCTTCCCAAAACCGAACCGTTTTATTATCCGTCGGACGGGTTCCTCGAAACTCAGCCATTTAACTTCTTATCCATCCCAATCCCAAACTCTACGTCATCATCTTCTCCACCGTTCCACCACTTGCCAGACCTACACTCCCTGGAACTCACCCGAGCTCAACCGGTCCAAGTCCAACTTTATCCTCCTCTTCTTCCTGAGTTGCCATCGAAACGAGTCCGAGTTGACTCGGCGACTCGCAGCCAGGAAACCCTAGACTCAATCGTGCAGAGCTGCAGGGTGATGCCACAGAGCAAGCTGGCAAGGAGGCGACGTCAGAAGCTGAGCGAGAAGACGCAGAGCTTGCAGAGGCTAATGCCATGGGACACGAAGATGGACATGGCGACCATGATGGACGAGGCCCATAAATACATCACGTTCCTTCAGGCCCAACTCAAGGCCCTTCAGACCATGCCTCCTTCCTCCTCATCCTCATCCTCTTCGGCCAATTACGAGTTTGGTGGGCTGGAGAGGCTGACCCGAAACCAGGTCCTCCGGGTCCTACTCAACTCGCGTGTTGCTCAGACTGTGCTCTACTCCAAAGCCCGTTGCGTTGTCTCTGTCGAGCAGTTGGATTTGCTCCAAAAGCTGATTTTCCAGCAGCGGCAACAACAACAGCAACTGGTGCTTCCTCCATCTTCGTCCAGGCTCTTCTTCAATCACTGACTCCTCTGACACTCATCAGAGTATTTTCTTGGTGGCGCGTCTTTTCCACGCCCCTTTTGCGCTTTTTGGCATTTTTAGTTTTTCTAACTAAGGGAAATCATATAGGAATATGAAAAGGTTACTACTAGTCTAGTGTTTTAGCTCCCCCCCCAAAAAAAAAAAAAAGAAGAAGAAAAGAAAACAAATTTCTGAATTTTGTGTTTTGAGGAGTATAGGGAAGTTAAACGAATGAGAAACTCAGGCAGGGAAAAGAGAAAACAAATTTCTGAATTTTATTTTCGTGGGAATTTGTTTGTTTGTCGTTGTTTGGCTGATGATTTGGTTGGTGATGTTTGTACACGATGCTATTAATGGTGTGAAGAATGACAAATTCACGGACTCTCTCTGACTCCGTCACCAAAACATTCTGCTGCTATATAGAATATAGAATATAGACTATATAGTTTATGAAGAATTAATATACCGAATTGCGTGACCCCATGATTTGTGTTTGGTGCCTTTGCAGCATGGTCTATGAGGGATTGTTTTGTGCAAGTCTATGTAGAGTCACTGACTCATGAATTAAATATATTAATTAGGCACATATTCCTTCTTTATTATATGCTTGTTCTTCTGGGACTGGGACTGTCTTTATTTTTTGGTTGTGGAGTAGTTTTAGTTTCCTAGTTTGGGCTTGGTCATTAATGTTATTAAGACAGTTTGAGATAGCTTATGTGCAGTATCTGGACTAACCAAATCAAGTAATCCAAATAAAGAGTTATTGGGGGCCCAACTTTTTGATTTCAAACATGGTTGAGTTATATAAGCCAATTCATCTCCTTTGGGTTTGTCTGGGTGTAGTACATAATTCATAATTGCTCTATTTATTTATTTATTTTTTTTCCCTTCTTTGGGTTTGAATGGTAGCCCTTACTTAAAGCTCAATAGTTTCACTTGACGATATGTTTACTGTGAAGGGGTAATATGGGTAAAAAATTCTTGTCAATCAAACTGTTTGTATGTATAATATTATAAAAGTCAATGGACATTGAATAAATCACCAAAAATTCAATAAAAAATTTAGGATCACACTTCTTAGTCATCACAACTCTCGAAAAATTGTAAATAGTGAAGAAAAAAAAATAGTGAATTTATATGAAAGTGATACATAATAAATTAGAGTTTACCATATAAGATAGTTGTAAAAAATAGTATAATAAATTGTATAATCTTATAATAATTCAAAGGTCACATGCTACCTCTTAATCGGTGGAGTTTGAGTAAAATGAGTAGAAATAAATTTATGTGAGAATGTATGTGTTTTTCTGGGTGATGATAAGTTGTTATTTATTTATATGAGGAATTATTTCTTCGGTAATAATTTCCTTTTTAACAAGATAGTGATTGTAAAACTTTACTCCTTTGTGGAGAGAATTTGAATTCAAATCTCCCTTTCCAATTACGGTAAGCCAGAAATTTTAATGAGATTATTGCAGAAAAGTTGAAAAATTGAGAAATTTGTATTCCGGATCATGTGACTTATCAATTGAATTTTATTTAAGCAGTTATTTATTGAATGCCATCCTACCATGCACAATTTTACTTTTAATAAAAAATGCACATTCATAACAAAAGATATGTGAAGATTAAACTTTTACAGGGAGTCTCGAGCATCGTAAATATTGAGCCATGAGCCCATGATGATGATATAACGTCTCTACAGGTAAATTACAGTGAACCCTTTTTTTTTTTTTTTTTTTTTTTTCAGTGAACCCACCAAGAGGATTGTTTTTGAAGGGAAAAAGAAAATGATAAAGTTTATCTACAAAATTGTTTGTAGGTTACAACCTTATTTAATATCCTTTTATTAAAGGTGAATTTTGATAAATCCACAATTGGATTACATATTCATTTTATATCCTCCATGTTTACAAAATTTATAGAAAATTAAAGATTAATAGTTATGTTATTAATAAATTATTAAAATTGTAAGTTTTTATAGTTTAAAATTATGCATAAAATATAAGTTTAAAGTTTATATAGTAAATAATATCCGATTGACACAAAATTTAATATATGTATTAAGAGTGGAAAGAAGATATAATTCAACAGTTAAATTTTCAAAATATATAGTAATATTTATTTTATTAAGTAAGTTTATAATTTTAGATTACAACTAATTTTGTATCTAAAGTTTGTAAAATAAAAAACATTTTCTTTCCCTTTTGAGAATCAGGAAACCCCATTTTCAAACCATGCTTATGTGAACAGGTCTGAAAAGGCGGTACATGGTGAAGAAAACTCTGGGTTCAATGGTGTACAGGCAGGGTGCACACGTTTTGAGCTTTGTCTTTTAGGACTTTTTATATGATATTTATTGCAAGCCCAAAAAGAGGACATTTTTTTCCCTTTCAACCAAGCCAGATCTGCCAATGTGCTAGACTGCCAGTGGCTTCTCACACAAATGACATTGACCCCTCGTCATGCGTTACAACTTATGAGGAAACTAAAATTTTAATTGTTGAAAGATTAATCAAGGTATCAAACCCATCACAAAAGGAAAAGAAAAGAAAAGAAAAGAAAAAATCACTCAACAGTATTATAGTTTGCTTGTACAGTTGTATGTTTCACAAAGCTCATTTAACCCACTTTGTATTGTTGGCTATTCTGAAATTCTCACTATAATATGAAGGCTTATTTTGAAGATCTGTCCAATTGGTTTCCCCTACTTTTTGGACGATCAAAATAGGAACAAAAAAATAACTAAAGGTGTATCTTACTAATGAACCATTGGATTTAAGAGTATAGTCTTAAGAAGACCAAAAATTACAAGAAGATAATTTCAAAACACAAATAATGATGTCTTTTTGAGGTTTTATGAAACACAAATTTAGTAAAGGTATATATATAGATTTAACCACTTAGAATGACAATTCTTCCCTCCAGGAGATATGATCCTTCCTAAAGGTACTTTGAGGTTTTATGAAACAAAAATTTAGTAAAGGAGGTGTTCTTTTCTTCTTTTGTTTTAAACGAAAAAATTAACTAAATGTTACCCAAACATTTTAGAACTCTATTGCCTTTTTATACTTGGATATATTCACCATGATCATGGTGTTCTTTTCTTCTTTTGTTTTAAACAAAAAATTTAACCAAATGTTACCCAAACATTTTAGAACCCTATTGCCTTTTTATACTTGGATATATTCACCATGATCATGGTCATAAAATTCAAGACACAGCAGAGAGATTTTAAAATCCTTAAATTTAGGTCGGGATTGCCATGATCAAATTTAGAAAAAGAGGAATTACAGGGGGAAAAGCACAAATAGAAGGATAATGTGACTTTATTATCAGTGATTTGTATCTGCTTACCAATTAGAATTCATGGGTAGAAATTAATGATTTGCAAATCCATATTAAAAGTCAAAGAATCACAGTGACTAGCCACCGTTTGGTCATTTGCTTAGATCATAGATGCCTAGGCACGCTCCCCAATGAGCTGGGTTATACCCTACTTTCCTTCTTCCCCCCCATCAAAGGATTCCAAGACTGAAGAAAAAGAAAGAGAAAGAAGTCACAAAAGCAACATAAAGTGTGGAGACAAAAGCAGCTTTTACCCACTTATCCCCAGCTAATGCCCATTCTACACACTTTTCTACTCTTTAAAACCCCTTAAACTTTGTTCAGATGTTCCTTCTCATCTAAAACATAGTAGAGACTAGAGATAGAATTTGTTCTTTTCAATTGCTCCATATTTTCTCCCAAAAAAAAAAAAAAATGGCCAAGATAGTAGGTGCTTTTATTTGTCTAGTGATAGTGGCAATGGATGTCATGGCCGGGATCCTAGGCATTGAAGCTGAAATTGAACAAAACAAGGTATGCCATTTATTTCCTAAGCAGAAAACTTTGTATTTTTATTTTAGTTTTTTTATGTTGTAACTCAAAAATTTTCAACAGGTAAAGCACTTAAGGCTATGGATATTCGAGTGTAAAGAGCCAAGTGAGCAGGCTTTCAAGCTGGGTTTAGGTGCAGCAGCACTTCTGGGTCTAGCCCATGTCATAGCCAACTTGCTTGGTGGGTGTAACTGCATTTGTTCTCAAGAAGAGCTCGAAAAGGCTTCCCCAAGTAGGCAACTCTCAGTGGCTTGCCTCATTTTCACTTGGTATGTCTTAATTAATTAAGCCTGGACTTGATTGTGTAAATTGTACTTTGGCTTGATTGTTTTTTGTTTTTGTGATTGATCAGGATTATATTTGCCGTGGGATTGTCCATGCTGGTGATAGGGACTTTGTCAAACCGCAAGTCAAGGGCTTCCTGTGGTTTCACACACCATCATTTTCTGTCCATTGGAGGGATTTTGTGTTTTGTTCATGGCCTGTTTTCTGTTTCATTTTACGTTTCTACCACTGCCAACCTTAGTTAGTAAGAAATGAAATGTATGTATGGAGGTCATAAAGCATAATCATAAGCCTTTACTTTACTCGTCCTTCTCTTTACATTAACTTTTTCTGTTTTCCAAAATGTAACCACTTTAGAATGACAATTCTGACCTCCACATGGAATGTGTGAAGCTTAAATATTGCTAATTTCAACTTTTTACCTTTTCTATTTTTAACATATAGTGAATATGTTAAGAACTTGGTCACTACTCACTACATTGCCCACTCACAATTGTGGGTCTTTAAATTTGTTGCATTACAGCCTGGCGAAGTTTCGATTAAAAGGTTATTGAAATGAAAAATGTGGTTTCATTGGATTATGCTTTTATAATCATTGGGAATATGTGGTCTATAACCACCCCGATTAATTAATATTCTAATCTCGTTTCCATTTGGGTGCTTTTTTATATGGTCTTTTTGTATGGTGTGCCTTTCTTTGATAATGTTACACTGGATGGATTTTCTTTTTCCTTCTATCTTTTCCTCCATTTTAGCCTTTGAGATAAAACGAAAGCATTATAGAATTTAACGTAGAGTAGATTAATTTAATAAGTTTAGAGAAAGTAATAACTTGCAATGCTTGATTCAACTCTGGAAAATTCATTTATGGTTTACCCGTTGGCTGCTGCACCTTGAAGTTGAACAAATGTCCTTGACCAGTTGACCTGCCAAGCATCCCTTGTCCAAATAAATCCGCTTGTAATGGCTCAAGTATAGCATTAATCAATAATTACATCGAATCATACTACCATTTGATTAACCCTATTTTATTGGCTTGGAGTACCACCTTACAACAATAAGTCTTTGTTCAGTTTTTTCTATGAGTAGCTGATAAATTCCTTTATGCGATGTTTTGCTTCAATTTCGGATATGCCTTCATGTACCATGTAGCACTGGATGGATTTTGCCACATCCCTTCTCTTACTCTCAGCCTTCGAATAAAAGAAAAAGGAAAAATTAGTATATACCTTAGCAGGAATGGATTTGATTTTACTACTTAATATGTTAAATTCTGCCACGGTACAAACTGGACAGGACCTATAGCAATAGCTGAGATTGCAGATAATTGTACCACTACCAGACATAGCCCCAAATCATCACTAAGTCGAGCAATGAGGGATGACCAATATATTAGCTAGCTCTGTGCCATTCTCGATACAATGAAGCGAATTTTTGGTAAAGGTGCACCCTTGCAGTATATATGCATGGATAGCTGCTGCAAAACCACCCACTGAAATACATGCATTTTCTAAGTACTCGCTCACAGTTGGAATGTATCCACTGGAAAACCACCATGCTTCTAGTAGATGTGCTTTACAAAATTTCGCCCGCTGCAACGAAAACACAAGGCAAGGCACACCAATCGGGCAATTGAGAAATATAGTTTTGTAAATTGCATTCGTAAGATATATTAGTGTGACTCTTACCTATTCCATTAGGAACCACATATTAATATCAACAGAGTTAATTCCGTATTGTCAGGGGCGGAGCCAGGATTTTTTGTTTGGGGGGGCCAAATTTTTTTACTAATATATTAGTCTTGAGTCAAGATAAACAATCACACACATGTGTAAACGCACATATACAAATATAAACATTAATATTTTGATACTAGAGTAGGTCATAATTTATGAATATATTGTGAATAAAATTAATAACTTTCACATATGTATATTCGCAAGATAATTTTTTAGGAGAATTTATCATCTTTTAAACTCCAATACTATACAAAGATATTAAACATGTACAAAAAACGAATTAGAAAAAACAAAAACTATCTTGTCTCTATAACTTCTAGACTAATTGACAAATTCTATTAGTTTTTAAGAGAATCATTGGACTAACTCAAACATTTTGGGGGCTAACTTGTACAAAAGCAGTCTAGTTTGATATTAAACATGTATAAAAAACGAATTAAAAAAAAAAACAAAAACTACCTTATCTCTATAACTACTAGACTAATTGATAAATTCTATTGGTTTTTAAGAGCATCATTAGACTAACTCAAACATTTGGGGGGCCAACTTCTATTTTTGTAGCTAAATATTTAGATTTTTAATACTTACATATAATAAAAAATAATTTTTTTTGGAGAATCTCTTCCTTTCTTATGCTTTTGTGGCAACAAAATAGGTAAAATGAGAGAGAGAGAGAGAGAGAGAGAGAGAGAGAGAGAGAGAGAGAGAGAGAGAGAGAGAATTTTTTTTTTTTTGGTTAAAAGGAACTTCATTAACAAAACTAACCGGCCTCTAAAATGATAAAATCCTGACTAAGGAGAGCACCTCGTCTAGCAAGGGCGTCGGCACATTTATTCGCCTCTCTATAACAATGTCTAATCCTAACTAGGGGATGTCTTTCAAAAACTTCCTACAATTGGCCACCAAAACATCAATACCATTAGGACGATCTAGTTCCTTCTTCATAAGATCCACAACCAATTTTGAGTCAAGCTCAATTTCAACCTCAATTTCAACCGCTAGAAGTTTAAGAGTAATACACAAGCGAATGCCATCACGAAGGGCCCAAAGTTCTGCAGCAACACTTGTTGTAGACCCAATTGCTCATGCAAATCCCTTGACCCATTCTCCTTTATCATTCCGAATTAAACCACCTCTACCAGCCAGATCGGGGTCCCCCAATGAAGATCCATCTGTATTCAACTTGAACCAGCTAAGAGGAGGTTGGTGCCAACAAACCTGGATTTTTGTTTTAGCACTTATCTGCTTCCCATTGATTCCAAGGTGTAGAAATTCAGCTGCTTGGCTACGGCTTCAGCTTTGGAATCCTTTTGGAGCTGAGGACTTTTGTCGGTAGGCATGAAGGTTATGCAAAGCAAAACGTTGCCCCCACCCAAAAAGTTTGAGCCCATTTTGGAAAGCAAAAGTTAAGTATTATTTCATTCCCCCAAAAAAAAAAAAAAAATTGATAACATTTTTCACACTAATTGAGTTAGCAAGTTTTTATTGAATTTTATCTGAGCCAACTTCTGACATCATTTTTTTTTTTTTTTGTATCACTAACAATTTGCCATATCAACAAATATTAAATTTTTGGCAAAAACACAATTTTGGTACATACATTTTGAAATCACAATTAATTTGGTACTTACATTTTGGTAGCAATCAATTTAGTCCCTATTATTTTCAACTTTCAGTCAATTTGGTCCCTACTGTTAACTTCTAACGGAAAATGCTTACGTGGCAAACGGATTGCACAATTAGCACATTTAATATTAAAAGATTAAATAAAATGCTAATGTGACTAAATTTTATTGGCCACGTCAATGATTAACTGGCAAAAAAATACCATCCGAAAAAAAAAATGAAAGGATGAATTTAACGAATTAAATTAATCAAAAAAATAAAAATTAATTAAATAAAATTTTAAGTTTTTCTTGGACTTTCTTGACAGCTAGACACCAACCCAAAACACAATTTTTCATCCGAATTCAAGGAATCAAAACCTTACACAAAACAAATCCAAATCCTCCTAAAAAAACTAGATCTAACAACACCGATTCATCAATAGATAGCACATCAAATTCAGATAGCTCAAAGCTGGTCTGTAGCCACGTTTTTCAGAAACGCAACTATAGGTTTGACCTTTAGTCACAGTTATAAAATGTGGCTATAGACCCACAAGGGCTATTGCTGTGCAGATTAGGCCTGGTTTGTAAACCCGGCTATAGGAAACACGGCCATAGCCTATAGCCGCGTTTTTTAAACTTGATCTTTTGTACATGCAATGTGTATATGCCAGAGCCAGAGATTGATGATCCTTTGCTTGCTTTCAGATCTAATCCAATCAAGGCTTATGAAGATCCGATTGCTAATACAATAATAATGATTTTTTTGTGTTAAAAAAAAAAAAAAAAAAAAACTTAAATAACAAGCCTTTGATATGTTTTCTGGAAAATTCAATACTAAAAACGAATTTTTTCCCTAAGTAAACCAAAACAAATATCATTTTTATAAACATTACCAATCCGGAAATGAAAGCTTACTTTCAACAATGAAATTCATTCACTTCAATTAAAACAATATAAATTTACGAGGTGGTGGAGGTGGGAAGCGTGAGAATGATAGATGAAGATTTTTTTTTTTGTGTAAGCTATTTTGATTTTTTTGAATTGGTGGTGTGTATATGGGTTGTACTTTGGTTATGAAGAAAGTAAAAGAAAACTTAAAAATTATTTAATTAATTTAATTCCTTAAATTCATCCTTTTAATTTTTTATTTTATTTTCTAATGTGTATTTTTTTTTTTTTTTTTTGTCAATTAATCACTAACATGGCCAATAAAATTTAGACATATTAGCATTTTATTTAATCTTTTANTTTGGAATCCTTTTGGAGCTGAGGACTTTTGTCGGTAGGCATGAAGGTTATGCAAAGCAAAACGTTGCCCCCACCCAAAAAGTTTGAGCCCATTTTGGAAAGCAAAAGTTAAGTATTATTTCATTCCCCCAAAAAAAAAAAAAAAATTGATAACATTTTTCACACTAATTGAGTTAGCAAGTTTTTATTGAATTTTATCTGAGCCAACTTCTGACATCATTTTTTTTTTTTTTTGTATCACTAACAATTTGCCATATCAACAAATATTAAATTTTTGGCAAAAACACAATTTTGGTACATACATTTTGAAATCACAATTAATTTGGTACTTACATTTTGGTAGCAATCAATTTAGTCCCTATTATTTTCAACTTTCAGTCAATTTGGTCCCTACTGTTAACTTCTAACGGAAAATGCTTACGTGGCAAACGGATTGCACAATTAGCACATTTAATATTAAAAGATTAAATAAAATGCTAATGTGACTAAATTTTATTGGCCACGTCAATGATTAACTGGCAAAAAAATACCATCCGAAAAAAAAAATGAAAGGATGAATTTAACGAATTAAATTAATCAAAAAAATAAAAATTAATTAAATAAAATTTTAAGTTTTTCTTGGACTTTCTTGACAGCTAGACACCAACCCAAAACACAATTTTTCATCCGAATTCAAGGAATCAAAACCTTACACAAAACAAATCCAAATCCTCCTAAAAAAACTAGATCTAACAACACCGATTCATCAATAGATAGCACATCAAATTCAGATAGCTCAAAGCTGGTCTGTAGCCACGTTTTTCAGAAACGCAACTATAGGTTTGACCTTTAGTCACAGTTATAAAATGTGGCTATAGACCCACAAGGGCTATTGCTGTGCAGATTAGGCCTGGTTTGTAAACCCGGCTATAGGAAACACGGCCATAGCCTATAGCCGCGTTTTTTAAACTTGATCTTTTGTACATGCAATGTGTATATGCCAGAGCCAGAGATTGATGATCCTTTGCTTGCTTTCAGATCTAATCCAATCAAGGCTTATGAAGATCCGATTGCTAATACAATAATAATGATTTTTTTGTGTTAAAAAAAAAAAAAAAAAAAAAACTTAAATAACAAGCCTTTGATATGTTTTCTGGAAAATTCAATACTAAAAACGAATTTTTTCCCTAAGTAAACCAAAACAAATATCATTTTTATAAACATTACCAATCCGGAAATGAAAGCTTACTTTCAACAATGAAATTCATTCACTTCAATTAAAACAATATAAATTTACGAGGTGGTGGAGGTGGGAAGCGTGAGAATGATAGATGAAGATTTTTTTTTTTGTGTAAGCTATTTTGATTTTTTTGAATTGGTGGTGTGTATATGGGTTGTACTTTGGTTATGAAGAAAGTAAAAGAAAACTTAAAAATTATTTAATTAATTTAATTCCTTAAATTCATCCTTTTAATTTTTTATTTTTTTTCTAATGTGTATTTTTTTTTTTTTTTTTTGTCAATTAATCACTAACATGGCCAATAAAATTTAGACATATTAGCATTTTATTTAATCTTTTAATATTAAATGTGTCAATTGTGCAATCTATTTGCCACGAAAGCATTTTCCGTTAAAAGTTAACGGTAATGATCAAATTGACTACAAGTTGAAAATAATAAGGACTAAATTAACTGTTATTAAAATGTAGAGACCAAATTGATTGTGACCTCAAAATGTAGAAACCAAAATGGTATTTTCGCCTAAATTTTTTTGACTCTAAAGTCTAAACTTTCTTATTAATATTAATCAAGGAAGTCAATACCATACCAAAAATTGTTTCAGTTTGGTTAAAGGAATGAAATATTTTGATACCGGCCAGTACCGGTATACCGTTTCAGAGTTACTGCAATTTTACAATATATATATATATATTCTTTTTTTTTTTACTCAAAAAAACTTATATTGTATAAATTAGTATATTTAATTATATTTAAAAAAATTTACTATTTTTTATGCGTGTTCAAATTATTTTAACCTAATGTCTAGGCTATTTCACTATCCAATAAAAAATTAAAACTAAATAGGAGTGGTAAAAAAAAATTAAAAATCTAAACAAAAATAACTCTAGACGATTTTCTATGAAATTAAAAAAAAAATAAAAAGTAAAGAAGTGGCAGGCAAACTACTTCAGTTTCTCCGCCCATTAATAACTTTGGTTATATTAAAAGTAGGTAGGAGTGAAATAGTGAAGAAGTCATTTTGAGTTTCTATGTTAACATTCTCTTGAGAAACTGAGACTGGAAGAAATGCTAAAAGGAAAAGAGAGACAGTGAGGAAGAAAAGAAAAATGAAGAAGCTATGATGCAATGACGACAAGCTCAAGCCTCAACGTTTGGCAATATCTCACCGGTGAATGAAGGTTTAACAGTGGTGAAGAGATGCTGTAAGTAGCAAAAATTTCTAGAAACCCATTTCAATTTGTACCGGTCCGGAATGAAGTTACCGCCGAAAAGCACCGGAATCCACCCAAATAGCCGCCGATACAAGCCGAAACACCCCGGTATTTAGGACGGGACGAATCAGCGCAGTTTCTGTACCGGTCCAACCACCGGCACCAAAAAGTCCGGCCATACTGGCGAGTACAATAGCAGGGGCGGAGCTACAGCAAGGCTTGGGGGGCCATGGCCCCCCCAAATTTAGGCTTAGTTTTCATTTACTATTTCTATATATATATATATATATATATTTTCAGTAACCAAACATAAGGCATCAATTTATTTGCCTTTTTGTTGATTATTTTTGCTGATATATAGTTGGCTAAAATATACTTGTACTAAAATCTGAGGTTTTAAAAAGTTATATTAAGTAGCAGAGTTACGTTAGGGCACGAGGGAAATGTTTTGAGAAAAATAAGAAGATATACTTATATATGAGTTATGACAATCATTTAAAAAATTTTCAAAGAACATATTTGATTCTAGCCCTCCAAATCTCCAATCAAATATTTTTTTTATATACAAAAAAGAAGTCTAAAATTACGTTTAAACTTCATTTATACTATGTTACAATCTTATTAATGAAAAATTGATAAATGTATATATCACTAGATTAAAATAATCGGACTTTCACAAACTTATAATAAATACATAGTATTTTAATAATTATCTCAACAAACAGAAAAGACACAATTTTTTCTTCTAATTTTTCCTCTTTATTCTTTATTTTCTTATGAAAATAATAACTACATAAAATTATTATTATTATTATATATATTGATTAGTGTGATTTTTTTGCTAAGAAAAATAATTGATCATTATTTAATTTGATATATTAGTGTGATTTTTTTCATATATTCAGATTTGAATGATTGTTTGTCTACTTTCTAGCAAATCTTTAATTTATTAGTAATTTTTTTTTAAATTACTTTTTTATATTTTAATAATTTTTTCCTTAATCATTATACTTATTGGGTTATATAACTTAATTTAAAAACTAAATTTATGCTTAAGTTAAAAAACTATTTTCATTGTTCCAAAGAAAAAAGAAGAGAATGATTTGAAAGTAATACACCTTTAGGTTCTAATATTGAAACTTCAACTCCCATTGAGTGTCCTTTCAAATCTCAAAGTATTTTTTTTTTTCCAAATCTCCAAGTATTAAACCCGAAAAAAATATCATTTTGAATTTTTAATGGTAGTGTACCTTAACTTGTATATTAAATACATTTACAACATTGTTTAGACTATTGTACATAGTAATTTTTTTTTTTTTTGAGAGAGTATTGTACATAGTATCGGTATAACTAACATAGGGAAAAAATTATCCTTAGGTCATGTTCCTTAAGTTTCCCTTTTAGATTTTAGGCACCTGTCTAACTTACTAATAGAGCTAACCACCATTTTTTTTTTTTTTTTTTTTTTAATTTTTTTAATTTCCTTGGATGCGTTAACAGATCTACCGTGTTTGTTTCTCAAAAAAATAAATTGCCAACCATCTTGTTCCACCATTAATTTAGAAGAGACAAATCTCAGTTACCCAAATCCTTACCTAAGGTACACAAATCTCAGGCACACAAATTGTAAGTACACAAAATGGGTATTTTGTAGATTTTGAATTGGGTTTTACACCTCATAACTCGAAAGGATGCGATACCCATTTTGTGTACTTGAGGTAAGGATTTGGGTAACTGAGATTTGTGTCTCTTCTAAGCTAACGGTGGAACAAGATGGTTGGCAATTTGTTTTTTTGAGAAAAAAACACGGTAGATTTGTTAACGCATCCAAGGACATAAAAATGAATGAAAGAAAGAAAGAAAGTTAACGGTGGTTAACTCTGTTAGTAAATTAGAGAGGTGGCGAAAATCTAAAATGGGAACCTAAGGAACATGACTTAAAGTACTGTATCTAAGTTTTGATCATTAACATATATACAAAGAGGAAAAAAAAAAAATTAATCTCATATTTTAATGTGGTTCCCAAAGTAAAATTTCTAGCTCCGCCCACATATATTAACAAAATAAACTAAACGCTAAAAGAAAAGTCTTAAACCCTATTTTCATTAAATGTTTGATTCAAAATAACTATGTTAAAAATATCAAGGCCCTATCTTAGTCAAGTCAAAGTCCAATCTTACTTGATGTGAAAGCAAAAAAAATCCTAACCATATTTGTGTTGCAAGTTTTGTAGTCTTATTAGAGTTTAGTCCCACAAACATTCATAGGAAATAAGAAATTCCTTGATGACTATATCTTTTCAAGTATGTTAGGGTTATATTTTAATGTAATTGGCATATCCTAATACAAAACACACTTTACTTGTAATTGGGCCTTAGTTTGTAAGTGTTCAAGAAGGTCATTTAGTATTCAACAAGTTATATTATTGAAGACATGAAGAATACTCAAGAAATAGTACAAGATAAAAGCTGGAACAAAAGATCTCAACACCTGGCTTGATACCTGTCGATCTATTAAGATTTGAGGATTTTGACTTTTCAAATCTAATTTAGGCCTATGATGACAAGGCTTTTCTAGGGTTTCATGCAAGGGAGTCAATACCGTACCGGAGGCTGTACCGGTTTGGCCAGCGGTACGATATATTTCGGATACCGGTCAATACTGGTGTACCGTTTCAGATTTACCGCTATATATATATATATATATAGTTTTTAAAGCCCATATATATATATATATAAATTCATAGATTAAACTAATTTGTAATCTTAAACTCCATACAAGCCCAAGCCCAAGCCCAAGTCCAAATCTATACATCTATATCTATAAAAAGAATTAAAAATTATGTCAAATTTAAAATGCTAAGCTTTCACACGTGAACTAAATTGTGGGCTTAAAAAAAAAAAATGGAACATCTGACGTATGGAAGAACTTCTGAACTTTGACCCTTTTTAGGAGCTAGGAATTAATTAAAATAAGAAAAAAAATCTGACATATAAAAGTTGCTTTTAATTTTATACATCACTTTTGCAAGCTGTCAAACTTTATTAGGTGTTTAAAAAAAGCTGAAAGTCAGGCTTGGGCTTGAGTTAGACGCAACCAAGAAAGAGGAAAGAAAAGAGAACGCCGGGCAACCAAGAAAGAGGAAAGAGAAAGAAAATCTGAAAGAGAGAAAGAGAACGCCGGTCAAGTCTGGAATTTGAGGGAGAAAAAACCATCTGCTACGAGTTTGAGAAATTATGGAAGAACTTCTGAACTTTGACCCTTTTTAGGAGCTAGGAATTAATTAAAATAAGAAAAAAAATCTGACATATAAAAGTTGCTTTTAATTTTATACATCACTTTTGCAAGCTGTCAAACTTTATTAGGTGTTTAAAAAAAGCTGAAAGTCAGGCTTGGGCTTGAGTTAGACGCAACCAAGAAAGAGGAAAGAAAAGAGAACGCCGGGCAACCAAGAAAGAGGAAAGAGAAAGAAAATCTGAAAGAGAGAAAGAGAACGCCGGTCAAGTCTGGAATTTGAGGGAGAAAAAACCATCTGCTACGAGTTTGAGAAATCGCAAGCAACGCCGGTGAGTGGAGAGATGAGAGTGTGAGAACGTTTTTTTTTTTTTTTTTCTTCTTTTTCTTGTTTCGGCTGGTATGCATTTACCGGCCGGAACACCCGAATTTTGCCGGTACAGCCGGTACAAGGCCAGTATGCCCGGTATTTTTTCCGGTACGAAATAGGGGGGTTGAGCGTACCGGATCATTGGCCGGTACGGTATATACCGGCGGTACCGGCTGGTATGGTACGAGATTCACTTCCTTGGTTTCATGCACTAGGTTTTCAAAGCATATAAAAGCTTTTTTATTTATTTATTTATTTATTTTTTATTTTTATAGTCTTCATCATATACATATACACATATTGAAATACATGTTTTCAGAAGCAGCTACGACTTCTTCTATGCCTTAGGGTTATATAACAAGCTATTTCCAAATCTACAAGAGTAGATTGAAGAACTCTGCACCATACAACAACAATCAAGTTACGATGTTGTTAGTCACGTATTGGGATTCGTGCAAATGTGAAGTATCTACAAGAACAAGTCCAATTGAGTATTGAAGCTGATACTGGTATAGGCCATAGGTTTAACTGTAGGTTGGTATTTTAGGATAGGCCAGTGGGGTAAGATTCCTTATACTTGTAACCTCTTGATTCTTGATTAGTGGATTTTTTGATAGTGGTAACTTGAAATTCATCCGTTGGGTTTTATTTATTTATTTATTTTTAAATTTTTTACAAAGAGTTTTCCCATCGTGATCAAATCGTCGTGTCAAATTTAATTTTCACTACATTTAATTCAGTTTGGTGATTTGATTGTGCCTCCATCTGATTTGCATGTAATTTGAATAACTAATAAACTTGGGTAGTTAAATAAATTAACTGAGGTCAATCTATAACCAAACAAAGTAAACCCGTAAAGCCTAAATAATGAGATGAGAATGTATTAGACTTGATCCAAAAAAAAAAAAAAAAAAAATTCCTATACGTCAAAGCAATATAAATGATAAAAAAGGACTTATTTATTAGTAAAACTTGAACCAAATTTTAACTAGAAAATCATGAAGAAACTCCAACTTAGTTCACGAATGAAATTGAACAACTTTTAGTCCTACAAGCAAAACTGCATTTTTAATTCCAGTTATGCATGATTATGATTTTTATGAATGAGAGTCAAGCTTGATGATTGAACTTTAGATTACATGATGAAACCCTAATATCCTATGTGAATATTGTTCGGGGTTATTTATTTATTTATTTTCATGTAACGCACGACATAGCCTCATTGCGCTAACCACATCATGTTAGCAACAAGGCCCAAAAAAAAAAAAAAAAATAATAATAATAATAATAATTATGACAATAAGCATTAGCCAGGACCATGGAAAGAGACCAAGAATTTTTTAAGGCCTACATGAATTAGGCCTGAAATCCCAAGCTTCTTCATCACATTAATCAGGCTAGGCCCACAAGCATTATTCATAAGAACTCAAAAGCCACTACTACATGAAATGGGGTTATTTTAAGCTCATGATCTCTTTCTTAAAGCATTGGATTCCGAAGTCCAAACAACTTCACTACACGGAACAAAGCTTGAAGCCCATAGCCTTTTTAATTAAGGCCCGAGACCCGTTATTCATACAAAGTGGGCAATGGAAGCAAAAACTCCAGTCGAAAAGCCATTTGAGCCATAAAAAAATTAATTGGATTACAGGACCCACTCTCTACTGACAACCCAAAGAAAAACCAAGGCGATCCAACCCACCACCAATTACAGAAGAAAGAAAAACGAAAGGAAGAAGGAAGAAATACCTAACTGTTAGACTCGTTACTTGCTAACTAGAAAAGCCAGGTACTAGTTGGAACAATTACACTAGAAGACGAAATGAAGGAGCTGATGGCAATAGAGCAAGACACGTATCCAATAGGTTCAAAATCCTATTTTTCTTTGTTGAATAACCTAGGGACGGACCCAAAATTTTAAACTAGTAGGGACCAGAGTATAAAGAAAAAATAAACTCAAAATAAACATCTATATAATATTAAAAAAATTATAAATATACAAACTCGATTAGGGGTGTGCAGAAAACCCACCGACCCGCCAAACCTGACCCGACTCAACCCGACCCACCGGGTTGGGTCAGTTTTTAGGCCTTGGTGGGTTGGGTTGGGTTACAAATTTTTTTTTTTTATAGCAGGTCAGGTTGAGTTTGAGTCATAAAATTACAAACCCGCCAAACCCGACCCAACCCACCGACCCACCCATATTTAATATATATTTAAAATATATTATATATTTAATAAATTTTTTTTTTAAAACCAGGGCACTTATATATATATATTTAAATATAATATATATATATATATTATATTTAATAATTTAAAAAAAAAACCAGCTGTAGAGCAGTACTTCCTCAGTTCCTCCTACTAATATTAATTATATATATAATATGTATTATATAATTAATAAATTTTTTAAAATAATCAGCTCTTCCTATCCTATATAAAAGCCAATTAGTTCACACAAACTTTAGTAAATTACTATTATTGTTTAGTTATTGGTGTTGTTTGCTCTTAAAGAATTACATCGATACTAATCTTTGAGTTTTTTTAATATTTATATTTTTTTTCTACTCAAGTTAATAATAATAAAAAAAAATTTCAAACCCATGGGGTCGGGTTGGGTTGGGTCGAATTTTTTTTGACCCACCATGGTGGGTCGGGTCAAAAAATTCCCTCAACCCGACCTAACCTGACCCATGCACACCCCTAAACTTGATGTTTTTATATATATTAAGATGCAGTTATTTACATTCTCAAAAAAGAGATGCAGTTATTTACCAACAAAGATAAAAATAAAAACAAAATAATATTTTTATTTTTAATACTGGGCTAGTTAGGATTTTTTTTTGGGTTGAAGTTAGAGCATTCATAATGGTGATGCTAAAAATTGTAGCTTTTAGCACATCAAAAAGCTATTTTCTCTATTTTACTACCTCACTTTACAATTCACCCTGATGAGTAAAAAAAAACGCGTGATCGTCATTCCCATTAATGATGATCCAAGCAAGCGTTACACACTTATTG
Source organism: Quercus suber (assembly GCF_002906115.3). Lineage (NCBI taxonomy): Eukaryota > Viridiplantae > Streptophyta > Magnoliopsida > Fagales > Fagaceae > Quercus > Quercus suber. The sequence goes on along the minus strand of NW_027069767.1, from coordinate 219,117 downwards.
CGCGCATTGATGATGAAACGTAATGGACAGAGCAACGGTAACAAGTAAGTTGTGCACTTCGGAGCTCCCATTGATAACATACTAGCCGTTAGGCATAAATACAGACATTCATTGTCCATTAAGGCGAGGAACAACTATAAAAGAAAGAAGCAACAGAATCCAAAGGTACACACAAATACTTATCCAAAAATCACTCCAAGCCATTTTCCCTTTAAAATTTTTTTTCCCTTTCTAAATTAAGCATCAAAGTGTTTTTGGCAAACACCACACTAGTTTATCCCATTTCTTTCCTAAGCTTTATTGTAGGTTTACGTTAGAGATGTGACCCATCATAGCATCGTCCATCCACTAAGATGATGTCCTCAACTTGGTGATTTTTGCATCATCAGTTTGGTGCTATCTGTGGGAAATGCTAATCATTCAAGCCATCTTCCCTAAGTGACAAAAGAGAACCTCGTAGCACAAGATGGATGCCGAACAAGCTGCACAACAAATCCAAGCCCTGATAGCCAGCTTGGAAGTAGTGACTCGACAGAATGAAGAACTGAGGAGAGCCGTTGAATCCTAGAACGAGGAACGACAGCGGACTGAAGAAGAACGTCGGAGGATTGAAGGAAACCATAATAAGGAAGGATCGGATAGCCAGGCCAATAAAAGGATGAGAGTGTTAGAAGAAAACTCATCCAGAATAGAGAGCGAGCTTCGTAGCATGAGGAGGGAGATGGACGACCTCAAGAATGTTGTAAAAGACAGCTATGGATAATTTAGATGGAATAATTCGAAGGACAGATTCACCATTCACCACTGAGGTGTTGAATCGTCCTTTCCCACCGAAGTTCAATCTTCCCCAGTTAGAGTCGTTTGATAGTTCAAGAGATCCCTTAGATCACATCAAATTGTTCAAAACTTTGATACTTTTGTAGATAACTCTGGATGAAGAAATGTGCAGGGCCTTCCTAACAACGCTGAAAGGCGCAGCCAGGGTGTGGTTTGCCAAACTACCCTTAGGTACTATTGCTAACTTTGAACAGCTCAACAAGGGTTTTGTTCGTCACTTCATTGGAGGACAATGACAGAAGAAGCCAATTGGACATCTTTTTAACATTCGCTAAGCAAAGGGAGAATCGTTGAAGCAATATGTGACGCGCTTCAATAAAGAGTTGCTACAGGTGGACAAAGCGAAAGATCAAGTCATCCTGACGACCTTCCAAGCAGGGTTGCTACCAAGAGATTTCTTTTTCTCAATCACCAAGAGTTCACCGAAAACAGGATTGAGCAAAAACTACTGAAAAATGAACTAAGGGGGTACAACAACAATAGAACCTCTCTTAAAGGACTTTCTCGAGTAACACACACACACACACACACACACCTACTTGAGGACTTTCTCTATCGTAGGTTTGAAGAAAGAAACACAATCGAGTAAAGAAAAAAGAAATTGAAGGAGAATCAAGCCAAACAAGAGAGTAATCAACCATTAAGATTAAGAAGAAGAAACTCACTTGGAAATCAAGGAGTAGAGTGCTCAGAGTTAATGAACAAATGGAATGAAAAAGGAAAGAGAAAGAGATAGAAGTTTAAAGAAGGGGCAAATGAAAAATCAGAATGCGGGAAGATAGCAGAGTCCCAATGTAGAACAACCAATTAGAACGTGACACGTGGCAAAAATTCGACCAAAAAGGTTGTGTCCCATAAATGCAATAAGAACAAAATCCAAAGCGACATGGATGAACACAGTTTATTCCTAGAAAATTGTCCTCCTCTAGGTGAACAATTTCAAAATAAGGGGGCAACTGATGAACTAGAAAATGTATCATCCAAACAACAAAAATGAGCATTAATACTAATGTAATGGAAGAATACTTCAACAGGTTTTGTAATCGTTAATCATTAAAGATGATGAACTTGCAATAAAACCTACTTAATGACAACCGTTATTTACCGACCTTAAACTCCCATTAAGGCGGAGACTGTTACACACAGAGAAATAATTACCTGCAATTATGTACATGAAGACATTTATGAGCACAACAGATACCCAAGCTACCTATTAAAGGGAAAATTTGCCCATTTAATAAGGTACGTCAAAAAACTACTACAAAACACTAATTTATGTACAAAATATAGGGGCTAATTCTGACTTAAGCATCGGAAACTTCCCTACTGGGCACAACCAAATGGTCTCTTCAATCAACTCTGTTTATTTTGCAGGTCCTACAAGATCGTTCAAAGCTCTAGATTGGACAAGTGACCTAACTGATGATTTTTGGCATCATCACATTGCATGGGCATAATACTTGTTTGTTCAATTTTCAAACTCTTTGAGAGGTAACATTGTTTTGTTGTGTTTTATACTAGTGAACATGTTAATGACGCCTTGCCTAATAATTGAGCTGAATTGGGTGATTGAGGATTGACCACCACACATCATTTATCCATGATTACCATCTAGCTAGAGTGGCGAACTTCTTATTCATGATCTATTAGTCAATATTATAGCCTATGAGGTTAAAGGATCTTTTCACTATTAGTTTTCTAGATCTATCTCATAGCCTTGGAGCCAGAACTCAATACATATGAAAGCTCCCATAATTTTTTTTTCATCTGATTTAAGGGACATTGTGTCTTGTTGGTGGTTCTGTCACATACTAAAATCATCCATGGAAAAACTATACATAAAGCTCACAATAGACGTGTTGAATTTTGAGCCCAAAAAAAAAAAGTGTTAATATATGTATACATGTATTATATGCCGTAATAATATTAATGGGTTTTTATCATGGGGCTTACTAATTAATAATATAGTTTTGATTTATACATATATCTTTTTAATTAAGCTGTGACTTGCATGAGCGTAATACGTGTTTATACAAAGTGTTAATATATGCATATATGTCGTAGTAATATTAATGAGTTTTATCATGTGGCTTACTAATTATTAATATAGTTTTGATTTTTACATATATCTTTTTAATTAAGTCATGCATCGCACATGCATAATACTAGTTTGTTCAATTTTTAAATTGTTTGATGGGTAACATTGTTGATAGGCCACAAACTAAATGACCCATAGTGATCAAAAAAATTAATTAATTAGCCAAGTTATTAATTAATCAATTTATCATGCAAATGCGTGGAAGTACAAACAAATCACCAATAAACTAATTAAGCAGCGGAAATTAAATAACACGGTGATTTGTTTACGAATGGGGAAAACCCTTGTGGCAAAAACCCCATCGGGTGATTTTCAGGTCACCACCCTCAAAACTCCACTATTATCAAATCAAGCAGTTACAAGTAAAGGAATCCCAAGTACCCTACCAACTTACAGTTGAACCCTTACCCCAATACCTAATTGGACTTGATTTGTAGTGACAGTTCCCACCTTTGATGCACAGCACCCAAGTACATGACTAACCAATGTGCGGATCCCAGTACGCGACTTCAACACCAACTTTGAAGGAGAGGTTGGCTGCAAAGTTCTTCAATTCATCCTACACGATGAAGATCAAGAAGATGCTTGGTCACAAAACCTTTTGGTGCAAAATACACAGCAACTTCTTCAGAAGAGATGAACTAGGTCAAGAACTTTGTCTTTGATCATAAATTGCTTGAACAGAGTTTTTTCAATGCTTGTGCAACTTGTGTACCATTTGATGGCTTTTAAAATAATCCTTTTATATGTCTAGGGTTAGGAGAAAAGAAAGTCCAAAGACACATTCACGGATCCCAAGAAATCAGATCAGAAAATCTGATTTTATAAATCTCGATAGATAGCAAGGTGTCGAGGAGCTATCGAGAAGGTGTCGAGTTTTAATGAATTTGCACTTCAGCTTGTTTTTCTTGGACAGACTTAATGACTTCAACACTTGATCTTGAAATCTTGTTTCTTGAAGTATTAAAAACACTTAGAACTACCCAATTACAAGTAGAGTGCGTTTTGTCAAAGGATTAGCCAATTTACATAAACAAATGACATATGTTCTTAACAAGTGAAAACACATATGTCCTAACAATCTCCCCCTTTGGCAATCCGTGATAAAACCACAACAAACAAATGAACATATGAGAGAAGTCATGAATCACTCAACTCATATTCACTTGTTGAATACAATAAAATCTATCCTATCATGAACTCTTGAAAAACTTTGCAAGAAAAGAGTTTATGGCAAGTAGGCTTTGACAACTTGTATTTTTGAAACACTTTAAACAAAACTCACCAAGGCATCTTGTGTAAAACAGAAATAATAAATTGCATACAAGTATAAGGAACACGTGTATAAAGATAGAGAAGAAACAACACATGAAGAGATAGGTGAAAGAAACATACATCCACATATATAGAGAAAATAAGTACAATGTATGTAAAACTGGTCACAAGACCTCATATACAAGAACAATGTATCTAAAAAGAAAGAAAATAAAAGATACATCATATCCTCACTACATCCCTCAAATATCAACACTCCCCCTAACAAAAATGTCCTATACTAACTCTCTCCCTAAGATGACTACTCTCATATCCAAAACTAATATCCCCAAAACTACTTCCCCTTTTTGTCATGAGTGACAAAGGGTAAAGTATTAAGTAGATATCTTACCAGTAGAGCTAGCATCTCCATTATCGTCATTCGAAGCATCATCGTTCTCATCATCATCATCCTCAAAATCAGAAGCTGCTGGAGGAGGTGGTAAAGGAGTAGCCTCAGGAGCAAAACCACCCATGGTCGCCTGCCGTCGCGCAATATGACCAACACGAACATTCACCTGATACAACTCAGTAGAGAGTGTATCCAGGCAAGCATCTATGCCCTACAGCTGCGCCATGATATCTCCAAGAGATACATCGTCTATATAGGAAGAAGGAGCAGATATAGATGAAGCAGATCTGGATGGAGCTGAACGGGAGGGAGGAGTGGAATCTGGCTGTCTCGACCTAAACTGAGCCTCATTACGTTTTATGGTAGCGGCATCTATAGTACAAATGTGTGTGAAGTGGTCGGACACAGGAAAAAGGACAGAAAAATGGCATAAGATCCTCGTGATAGCGGAAGGAAAGATGAGCTTATCATGGGACGTCGAATCTAAATGAACATCAATGATAGAAAGAATGAAATAAGAAGGAAAATCTATAGTAAGATGCTCAAGAAAAGATAACAAAAATCGAGCATGAGGCTCTGTGATGGAGTTGTAGTGAGAGAGTGGATGGAGTATAAAAGACATCACCATGTTTAAGAATCTAGGACCTTTAGCAAAAGGTCTACATGATGTATACTGATGTTCACCCCAATTAGCAGGGCGCTCACAAAAAAGCAGAAATGAGCTCATCTTTGGACACAGTCCTCAGATGCTCACAAGAAGGATAGTCAGGAAACTCTATCCTAGGAACCCGAAGCACATCCACAACCAGTTGCGGTGTGATAGGGATGTGCGTACCTCGAATGCGAGTGAAAAAGAGAGGTACTGAATGTTTAATCCCGTGCATGTTGGAGTAAAACTCCTGAATGAGCACTAGAGGACATGTGACTAAGATGTCACACAGTGACTCCCATCCCCTACTGTGAATGATAAAGGGTGTTAGGACATATATGTTTTAACTTGTTTAAGAACATATGTCACTTATTTATGTAAATTGGCTAATCCTTTGACAAAACACACTCTACTTGTAATTGGGTAGTTCTAGGTGTTTTTAATACTTTAAGAAACAATGTTTCAAGATCAAGTGTTGAAGTCATCAAGTCTGTCAAAGAGAAAGCAAGCTGAAGTGCAAAGTTTTTAAAACTCGACACTTGCTCGACAACTACCTCGACACCTGCTATCTGTCGAGATTTAAAAATTCAGATTTTCAATATGATTTTCTTGGGATCCGTGAATATGTTTTTGGGCCTTCTTTTCTTCTAACCCTAAACATATAAAAGGATTATTTTAAGAGCCGTCAAGGGTGACACAAGTTGCATTATCATTGAGCAATCTCTGTTCAAGCAAATTGTGATCAACAGACGAAGTTCTTGACCTAGTTCATCTTCCATCAAGAAGTTGCTGTGTATTTGCACCATAGGGTTTTGTAAC